>NW_027397126.1:3882462-4019243 GCF_003265705.2 Callorhinus ursinus
TCATTTGAGACACAGAGATACAGAGAGAGAGAGAGAGAGAGAGAGTGCATGAGCAGGGAGAGAGGCAGAGGAAGAGGGAGAAGCAGGCTCCCCGCTGAGCCAGGAGCCCGATGTGGGGCTCGATCCCAGGACCCTGGGATCATGACTTGAGCCGAAGGCAGACACTTAACCATCTGAGCCACCCAGGCGCCCCAATTTTTAAAATTTTAAAAATTTATTCTTTTAAGTAATCTCTACACCCAATGCGGGGCTGGAACTCACGACCCCAAGATCATGAGTCGCATGCTCCACTGACTGAGCCAGCTGGGTGTCCCGAAGTCACTGGTTTTTTGATGCTCAAATTTTCTCATTTTTGGCCAATGGGAGCGCTTTAAAGTTGATTTTGGTTTATTTTTACAAATCTTATTAGTGTTTGATAGCTTCCTTGCTTACTGGCAAAACAAGATGTTACAGACCCATCTTGAACATTTATTGCTCTAACCTAGATCAGTTATTTCACCAAGGAGACTTGGCTCCTTTGGGAGAAAACTCTATTTAGACACCACTATCTTTATTTTGGGATGCTCATTGCTACTGGGTTGTCATTATTTCTAAGCCTTTCCAGTGAGCAGAACTAGGAACTGTATGGTTTTTAGAAAGAGAAAAATGAATCACGAGCTTATACTGATGTTTCTGATTCAAATTAAGGATTACAGGGTTTTCAATTAATTCCTTTGATTTTTTTTGTTCATCTCTCTTTGCTATTTTTTCCATGGTATTATACATGTGAATATAGGGGTACATGTATGTTTCAAAATTATAATACCAATATTACTGCAATGTGACTAATGAATATAATAGTCTTCGTATTTATCTTGTTTGGGTTTCACTTAGCATTTTAAAAATGATCTGTAAATTCATGTCTTTACCGTATTTGGGGGAATTTTAGCCATTATTCATCAAATACTCTTTATGCCATATTTTCTCTCTTTCTTCTCCTTCTATAACTCCAGTTACACTCGTATTAGATTTTTAAAGCATTTTAAAAATGTCAGTCAAGGAATGATGCATGCTACAGATTAATCTTTACTTTTCCGCACTTGGATTTTCAAAGAATACCACCATTTCAACCCCCATTGAACATGGCACTTGTTTCTTTCTTCCCCTGCTAATTTATTCCAGATTTTCAAGTGTTTTCTTCAGTAATGATGCTTTCTCCTGCACCTCAGGTCTGCTGTCTGTCTCCAGAGTAGCTAAAGACTCAATTAGGAGCACTGTGCATTTAGATGTCAAACTTTTTCACTGTTTAGATTCTTCAAGTTTTTTAAGCAGTAATTCCCTCACAGATAAAGCTTCTGTTCTCAAAGATGAATAGGTCTTATTTTCTAAAGAATATGTGATTGATTTATAAGTTTCAAGGAGAATTTCAGCCAAAGCCTCAGGATCTGCATGTTCATCTTCCAAAAGCATTAATCCCTGAAAAAAAGGCATTCATTGACTGTAGGACTCCTAACTGCTCTTTCCACACGTTCAGTTTTAGCCATTCACACATCACTTGCACAGCTCCTGATGATAACAGCATTGGCCCTCCACAGTTTGGGGCCCAGCTTTGCCCAGGCTCCCAAAGAGTCCCAAGCAGAGATTGCAACTGGAGCTCTTTTTCCTTCACATTTCCATCTTCATTTTTGGTTGTTCCAATGCCAGTGCTTTCGGGTGAGTTCTTCTTGATAAGAGGTATGACAATGTCAGAAAACTCCTGGAATCTCTTTTCTTTGGTGGCCTTCAGGACATTTGCTACACAGCTGATTGCTGTGATTTTGTCTTTAAGATTCTCTTTGCAACACTCCTTCAGAGCAGCTCGGAGAATTTCACTTGTGCTGGGTTGTTTGGGCACAGGCTTTTCTAGCTCTGTACTGCAAGGTGTCACCACACAGGCAATGACTTTTAATAGCCCTTCCTTTCCTGCCCATGTTCTTCGGGCGAGGCCTTGCAGTCATGTGGTCTGTATCATTCCCAGATATGGAGGTACTAGGGACTGAGACTGCAAAGCCTTCTGGGTAATGGCAGTCAATTCCTGCAGGTATAACTGAATGCCACCAAAGGAACTAGGTACATTTTCCTGCCACACTTCAGTCCATAAGTTATACTCCTCTCTTTCTGATTTTTCCTTTTCAGCAATTTCATGCGTGCCCAGAAATGCCAAAGGCAGAACTTTGTTGGTATGGTTCTTCAGTACATCAGGGCTGTATCATCCAGTAGCATCCACAGGTCACTGAGTTCTCTTCATTAAGAAAAAGAAAACTCCTTTACTATATGTACTTCAGATTTGATCATTCCCATTAAACTGTCTTCAAGTCTAATGATCTTTTTCTCTGTCAAACCCGTTCTGCTGTTAAGCCCATCTAGTGATTTTTAAAATTTCAGATATTGTATTTTTAGTTTTAGAATTTACATCTGATTCTTTTTCATAGTTTGTATGTCTCTGCTGAGATTTCCTATCTTCTCTGTCCTTTACTTCGTTGGACATAGTGATAATAGTTGCTTTAAAGGTCTTACCTAATAATCTCAACATCTGGGTCATGTTGGAGTGAGTATCCAGTGATTGCATTTTCTCTTGTGAAGGGGTCATATTTTTTCTGGCTGGCATGTTTTCTGTTGTGTATTCTGCAGTTGTTCTCATATATGTACATGACATGTGTTTTCTTTTCCTGGATACTTTTAGGATTTTCCTATTATAACTGGTTTTCAGCAATTTGATTTTGATGGGCTGGTTTTCATTGTACATATCCTGTTTCAGATTCTTTGAGCCTTTTTTTTAAGATTTTATTTATTTATTTGACGGGGGGGGGACACAAACGGGGGAGCGGCAGAGGGAGAAGCAGGCTCCCCGCTGAGCAGGGGGCCTGATCCCAGGACCCTGGGATCATGACCTGAGCCAAAGGCAGACACGAAACTGACTGAGCCACCCAGGCACCCCTCTTTGAGCCTTTCAATATGTTGTTTAGCATTTCTATTAAATTAGAGAACATTTTGGCCATTTTCCCCCTCAGATATTTTGTCTCCTTTATTCTCACTCTTTTCTCCTTCTGATATTCTAAATACATGTATATCTAACTACTTGA
The DNA here is from genome assembly GCF_003265705.2 of Callorhinus ursinus. Classification (NCBI taxonomy): domain Eukaryota; kingdom Metazoa; phylum Chordata; class Mammalia; order Carnivora; family Otariidae; genus Callorhinus; species Callorhinus ursinus. The sequence goes on from NW_027397126.1 coordinate 3,885,564, forward strand.
TATTGTTCTATAGGCCAAAAACTGTGTTCATTCTTTTTAAAGATTTTTTATTTTTTAAGTAATCTCTATGCCCAATGTGGGGTTGAACTCACAACCCTGAGATCAAGAGTTGCATGCTCTACCGGCTGAGCCAGCTAGGCGCCCCAATTTCTTTTCTTTTCTTTTTTTTTTCAAATATTTTACTTATTTTTAGAAAGAGTGTGTATGCTCAAGTGGGTGGAGGAGCGGGGGGTGGGGAGAGAGAGGGGGAAAGAATCTCAAGTAGACTCCACGCCCAGCACAGAGCCTGAAATGGGGCTCAATCTCACAACCCCAAGATCATGACCCAAACCAAAACCAAGAGTTGGATACTTAACTGACTGAGCCACCCAGATGTCCCTCTTTTTTTTTTTTTTTTTTAAGTAATCTCTATGTCCAATGTGGGGCTTGAACTCATGACCCCAAGATCAAGAGTTGTATACTCTACTGACTAAGCCAGCCAGGTGCCCCTGTTCATTTCTTTTTAGTCTGTTTTCTCTCTGTGTTTCAGTCTGGATAGTTTTGTTTTTTTTTTTTTTAAAGATTTTATTTATTTATTTGACAGCGAGATAGAGAGCACGAGTAGGCAGAGCGGCAGGCAGAGGGAGAGGGAGAAGCAGGCTTCCCGCGGAGCAGGGAGCCCAATGCAGGGCTTAATCCCAGGACCCTGTGATCATGACCTGAGCCGAAGGCAGACGCTTAACTGACTGAGCCACCCAGGAACCCCCAGTCTGGATAGTTTTTATGGCTGTCTTCAAGTTCACTGATCTTCTGTGGTGTTTAATCCAGTGAACTTCATTTCAGATATTGTATTTTATAGCTTTAGACATTCCATTTTATTCTTTTTATTATCTTCCATTTCTCTCCTCATTATGTTCATGTTTTTATATAAACAATATTTGATCATACTTAAGAACCGTTTCAGAGTTCTTGACTGCTAGTTCCTTGTCTCTGTCATTTCTTTTTTTTTTTTTTTTTAAAGATCTTATGTATTTGTTAGAGAGAGAGAGCCCAAGCAGGGAGAACGGCAGGCAGAGCAGGCAGAGGGAGAAGCAGGCTCCCTGCTGAGCAGGGAGCCCGATGCGGGGCTTGATCCCAGGACCCCGGGATCATGACTGGAGCCGAAGGCAGACGCCCAACCGACCGACAGAGCTACCCAGGTGTCCCGTCTCTGTTATTTCTGAGTCTGTTTCTGTTTCTGTTATTTTCCTGCTGGTTGGCATGTCTGATATTTTTTGAAGAATTGCTTGACATTGGGATTTTTATGTTGTTGAGTGCTAGATTTTGTGTATTTTTTATTCTTTGTGTGTTTTGGACTTTGTTCTGTCATGCAGTTAATTGACTTGTGTATCAGCTCAATCTTTTCAGGGTTGTTTTTTTTTTTATAAATGTATTTGAGTACAGTTGGCACACAATGTTGCATTAGTTTCAAGTGTACAGCGTAGTGATTCAGCTTCTGTATACATTGTGCTGTGCTCCCCACAAGTGTGGCTGCCATCTGTCCCCACACAGCGCTGTTACAGTGTCATTGACTGTATTCCCTGTGCTGTGCCTTTCATTCCTGGGACTTATTTATTCCAGAACTGGAAGCTTCTAGCTCCCCTTCACCCATTTTCCCATCTTCCCATCCTTCTCCCCACTGGTCAAGGCTTGTTTTTAAATTTTGTTAGAGAGACTTAAAAATAGCATTTATTCTAGGGCTAATTTACCTTTACTATTAAAGTGTTACCTTTATAGATTCTCCGCTTGTTCTCTAAAATTTCAGTGATGACTCTTTGCTTTGGAGTTTTCAGAAATCAAAATGACTCTCCAACCTGTATGAACTCTAGAAATTCTTCAGCTTTTAGTTACTAGCCATTCTCATCTTTTCTCCCAGTGTAGAATTCTGAAGCTTTTTTGTTTTGTTTTGTTTTGGTGTAATTCCCTCTTCCAACTGCTTCAACCTCTCAGAACTCTGATCTTTGTCTCTTTAAGTCAGCAAGCGCTCCATGCTCTGCTTGTATCCTCCTCACTCCATGCCCCACTGTGGTCTGCATAGTGCTTCCCCGTAAAAAATGTAGGGTAATTGTGGGGCTTACTTTGTATCCCTCCTCTCTTCTTGCAGGGATCACAGTCTTGCGCTGCCTATCGACTAGTAACTGAACACTTTGTTTCATTTATTTTGCACAACTTGCCAAATGTTCACAGCAAGATGACTAATTTAGTCCTCGTTATTCCATCATAGCTGGAAGAAGAATTCAGCACTGTTGTTTTTTTTTTTTTTAAAAAAGATGTATTTATTAGAGAGAGAGCGAGGGAGAGCACGCACACGTACGAGTGTGGAGCGCAACGTGGAGTTCCATCCCAGGGCGCTGAGATCATGACCTGAGCTGAAACCAAGAGTCATACGCTCCACTGACTGAGCCACCCAGGCGCCCCTCAGCACTGTTTTAAAGGTGTAATAGTGTTGTTATGGTTCACTCAAGAGATGCCATCCACATAGAGTACGATGTGAATGTCTGGAGTTGTGCAACACAGCTTCCCTAGGTGTACATCTGGTCAGTTCTTCTAACTGCTGCCCGGCATTTAGTAATTTATATCCATCACCCATGTCTAGCCTCTCTCCCAGTTGAAGATCCTCTCCATCAGTGGACTAAGTATGGAAGATTCTTCTCAAGCATCTCCGTGAGTTTGCTCATACAACAAGGTCACAAAAACTGGTTAATTTTCAGAAATTGTGCAAAGCTGGTTGTTAAGCACAGTATTCAATATTAAATTGTCTATAATAACAATTGGATAAGTTATAGCAAAATCAAAGGTAAGAAATACTCAAAACTCTCATCACTTCATAATTATTTCACTCTATCGTATGATTATCTTTGTTCTTAAAGTCATTTGTCTATTCTATTTGTATTGTAACAATAACTGTATAATGGCATGCTTCTGCATATTTCTTTCCAACTTCATGTTCAGTGACATCACATTAGTAGCAAAAATCAGCAAATGCCACAAATTAGGGTTTGATTTACTGCAGGAGTCGGCAAACTGGCTGCCCAACCTACTTCCTATTTTTGCCTATTTGTTTACATAATGTGTATGACTGCTTATATGCTACAATAGCAGAGTTGAATAGTTGTGACAGAGATCGCATGGTTCACAAAACCTAAACATTTATTCGCTGGCCTTTTGCAGAAAAAGTTTGATGGCCCCTGATTTGTTGTTTTCTTGATTGTCTAGACTTAGGAAATGATGAAGACACTGTTAGCACTACAATTAAGTTTAAAAGTATATTGAGTTTGTAGCTGTTATGTGTGAATAGCACAGAATTTTGAGGAAATATTCCTCCAGCATATGAAAACTATTATCTGATTCAGGAAGGAAGTTGCTCAGGTCATTGGCAAACATATGTACATCTTCATTGTTTCACTTTTTGTCTTCTTCCTTAACATAAGCTAAAATATTAAGCAACATTTGTATCAGCACTACACTCCTTCCAGTGCAACCACAGGCTGGCTATAGATGCAAGAGTTTGGCAAAAATCAACAAAAGCCTTCTGTGAAAATCAATTGATTATCTGGAAGTTACAATAAAAAGTATTGTATATTTTATTACTTGTAAAGTGGTTGCTATAGGCCTTGATATCAGTTAAGTTTGTAGTAAACCATATGTGGTATTTATAGTATATACACACGGACATACATAGTATATATATTTTTATATGCATAGTAACAATATATATATAATATATTACATAATATAATGTTATTTTTTCTTTGTGGAGAGCTGGTTGTTAAACACTGTAAGCAGGGGTGCCTGGGTGGCTCAGTCGTTAAGCGTCTGCCTTCGGCTCAGGTCATGATCCCAGGGTCCTGGTATCAAGCCCTGCATGGGGCTCCCTGCTTGGCGGAAAGCCTGCTTCTCCCTCTCCCACTCCCCCTGCTTGTGTTCCCTCTCTAGCTGTCTCTCTCTCTCTGTCAAATAAATAAATAAATCTTTACAAATAAACATTGTAAGCATACCATAGGTTTGCACATATTAAGATCCCATCAGAAAATATGTAAGTATTTCAGTTTCCTTTATTTCTGCTAACACTTGGCAGCATCCAGTTTTCTACTTTTTGTCAAGTTAGTAGATATAAAGTGATACCTTAGTGTTGTTTTATTTTGCATTTTCTAAATCACCAATCTGTTTGAGCATCCTTTATTACTTGTTAGCCTTTTGTACTTTCTCTTCTGAAAATTTGACTATGTTTCTATTGGGTTCTTGTCCTTTTCATATTAATGAGTAGGAGTTCATTGATTATTCTAGCTATTAGTCCATTTTGGCTTTCAACATTGTAAATATCTTCCCTCATTGTCTCATCTTATAATTGTGTTATTGATATCCCTCATTAAACATAAATCCTTAATTTTTATGTGATCAAATTCATCATATTTTGCCTGGTATTTTATATATTTGAAGTATTTTTAAATAAGTCCTTCTCCACCTTTAAGTCATAAAGATACTCTTTTGTTCCATTTATGTTATAGATTTTACCTTTACATTTTGGCCTTTAATCCATCTGGATTCTATCTTTGTACATGATGTTATGTGAGGATTCTGGTTTATTTTTCTCTATACAATAGTGAGTCAGTTTTCCTTCCAACATCTACTAAATAACTTACCATTTCCTCATTGATTTATAATGATACTTGTATGATATATACCATATATAAATGGTCTGATTTTGACCTTTCTTTCTTGTTCTGTTGATTAATTTGTTTTATTTTTAAAGATTTTATTTATTTATAAATAAATAAATCAGAGCAGGGAGCCCGATATGGGGCTCGATCCCAGGACCCTCGGATCATGACCTGAGCCTAAGGCAGGTGCTTAACGACTGAGCCACCCAGGCGCACCCCCATTGATTAATTTGTATAGACTTGTTAAAAGTATCATACTATTTTCAACATTTTGTGATTAAGGAAAGTATCAAACATATACAAAACTACATTACTATAATGAACTCCCATGTTCCCACTGCCACACTTCCATAATTATAAACTCATGGTCAGTCTTTTATTTTATTTTATTTTATTTTATTATTTATTTAATTTTTTAATTCTGTTATGTTAGTCACCATACAGTACATCATTAGTTTTTGATGTAATGTTCCACGATTCATTGTTTGCGTATAACACCCAGTGCTCCATGCAGTATGTGCCCTCCTTAATACCCATCACCGGGCTAACCCATCCCCCCACCCCACCCCCTCTAGAACCCTCAGTTTGCTTCTCGGAGTCCATAGTTTCTCATGGTTCGTCTCCCCCTCCAATTCCCCCCCTTCATTTTTCCCTTCCTTATCCTAATGTCCTCCACGCTGTTCCTTATGTTCCACGAATAAGTGAAACCATGTGATAATTGACTTTCTCTGCTTGACTTATTTCCCTTAGCATCATCTCCTCCAGTCCCATCCATGTTGATGGGAAAGTTGGGTATTCATCTTTTCTGATGGCTGAGTAATATTCCATTGTATATATGGACCACATCTTCTTTATCCATTTGTCTGTTGAGGGGCGTCTCGGCTCTTTCCACAGTTTGGCTCTTGTGGACATTGCTGCTATGAACATTGGGGTGCATGTGGCCCTTCTTGTCACTACATCTGTATCTTTGGAGTAAATACCCAGTAGAGCAATTGCTGGGTCATAGGGTAGCTCTACTGCAAAGGCGGTCCTAAGGGGGAAATACATAGCCATCCAAGCCTCACTCAAAAAAAAAATAGAAATATCCGGAATTCACCAACTTTACACCTTAAAGAACTGGAGAAAAATCAGCAAATGAAGCCTAAGCCACACACGAGAAGAGAAATAATTAAGATTAGAGCAGAGATCAATGAATTAGAAACCAGAAATACAGTAGAGCAGATCAATGAAACTAGAAGCTGGTTCTTTGAAAGAATTAGTAAGATCGATAAACCACTGGCCAGATTTATCCAAAGGAAAAGAGAAAGGACCCAAATTAATAAAATTATGAAGGAAAGGGGAAAGATCACGACTAGCACCAAGGAAATAGAAACAATTATCAGAAATTATTATCAACAACTATATGCCAATAGACTGAGCAACCTGGAAGAAATGGATGCCTTCCTGGAAACCTATGAACTACCAAGACTGAAACAGGAAGAAATTGACAACCTGAATAGACCAATAACCAGTAACGAGATTGAAGCTGTGATCAAAAACCTCCCAAAAAACGAGTCCAGGACCTGATGGATTCCTTTGAGAATTCTACCAAACATTCAAAGAAGAAATAATACCTATTCTCCTGAAGCTGTTTCAAAAAATAGAAACAGAAAGAAAACTTCCAGACTCATTCTATGAGGCCAGCATTACCTCGATCCTAAAACCAGGCAAAGACCCCATCAAAAAGGAGAATTTCAGACCAATATCCCTGATGAATATGGATGCCAAAATTCTTAACAAGATCCTAGCTAATAGGATCCAACAGTACATTTAAAGGATCATCCACCACGACCAAGTGGGATTTATCCCTGGGATGCAAGGGTGGTTCAACATTCACAAATCATGGTCAGTCTTTTAAAATCTATATTCTACCCATTCTCCACCTTCTATATTATTTTGAAGAAAGCCCAAGACATATCATTTTATTTGTAAATATTTCAGTATGTATCTCTAAAAGATACAGAATTTTTAAAAAATTCCAATACCATATCACAATGAGAAGAAAAGAACACTCTTTGACAACATCAGATATCTAGTTGGTGTTCAAATTCCCAATTATTTCATAAATGTATGTATAGTTTTTAATAGTTTGTTTGAATCAGAATCCAAATAAGGTATGATTCATTGATATGTCTCTTAAGTTATTTTTAATTTACTGATTCTCCCTTCCGTCTTTCTTTCCCTTTGTATTTCTTTAAGGAAGAAATTTCTTTGTCCTGTAAACTTTCCCTGTCTTGATTTTGCTGAACGCATTCGTATGGTGTTATTCAATACGTTCCTTTGTTCTCTGTATTTCTTATAAATTCATCGTGGGATCTAGAGGCTTGATCAGATTCAGGTTTGGTTTTTTTGAGAAGACTACTTCATAAATGATGGTGTGCTCTTCCATCAGGATGCTTAGTTATCTTTATTTTTGTGATTATCTATGTCCAGTTACATTATTTCTTTTTTTTTAGATTTTATTTATTTATTTGTCAGAGAGAGAGAGCATAAGCAGGGGGAGTGGCAGGCAGAGCAGGCAGAGGGGGAAGCAGGCTCCCCACTGAGCAAAGAGCCCCGTGTGGGACTCGATCCCAGGACCCTGGGATTGTGACCTGAGCCAAAGGCAGATGCTTAACCAACTGAGCCACCCAGGCATCCCCAATTACATTATTTCATTGAAGAATGCAAAATAAAGAAATTTTAATTCTTTAAGTCCTTCATTTATTAGCTGGAAATCTTCTCTTAAGAGAAATATATCCCTGTCTACTATTTGGTTACTCAGTGGTGCAATTCATTTGGGAAAGTCAGGATCAAAGCTTGATTCTTTTTCTGTTTACATAGTTTCAAAATAATAAGTTGGTTTGCTAGCATCTTCCTAGGTGGCCAATTAGTTTTTTTAAACTTGTTTTATTTGGGGGTGGGGGCACCTGGCTGCCTCAGTCAGTAGAGCATATGACTCTTGATCTTGGGATTCTGAGTTTGAGCCCCATATTTGGCATAGAGATGACTTAAAAAAAAGTTAAAAATTTTTGTTTTATTTTTCAATATCACTGTAAACTCATGGGCTTAAACATATTTGATTTGCTTCAGTCTATTGCAGTTATTATTTTTACTGATACTTAACTAGATTACTTTTGGTCATGGAGAACCTCTTCAAGTTGTCTCCTGGGTGAGTCCTTTCAGCATGACTAGTGATTTTAGACAGCATCCTTCCTATATGGCAGGCCAGGGTATTCCAGCTTTATCTTGTACATTTTCAGCCTCAGACCAGCAATCAGCCATTTCTCTACGAAGCCCTGGTTTTGTTTAGTGGGAAATGGCATTTGAAGACTATAGTCAGAGTACCATACATTAAAAAAAAATATTCTGAAATTTTTAGTAAGCTTTAATATCTACTGGAACATTCCTGTCTCTTAGCTGTTTGCAGACTTTTATCTTTCCATGTGAATTTTAGAATGAATTTTCTCAAGTTCCTTAAAGAATGCAACTAGAATTTTGATCAGAATTCCATTGAATTTATGTATCAATTTGGGGTGAATTGACATTTTACAATATTAAGTTGTCCTATCCTAGATGCTGGAATGGCTTTCCATTTGTTCAGTTCATTTTCAAGGTCTTTTTTATAGTTTTGGACATAGAGGTCGTGTGTGTTTGTGTGTGTATGAGTGTGTATCTCTGTCTCTCTCCCCCCCTTAAAAAATATGATTCTTGAGGTTCCTGGGTGGCTCAGTCATTAAGCGTCTGCCTTCGGCTCAGGTCATGATCCCAGGGTCCTGGGATTGAGCCCCGCCTCAGGCTCCCTGTTCCGCGGGAAGCCTGCTTCTCCCTCTCCCTCTCCCCTTGCTTGTGTTCCCTCTCTCTGTGTCTCTCTCTGTCAAATAAATAAAATCTTTAAAAAATATATCATTCTTGCTTGAGGCCTGTCCATTTTGTTATTTTTTCGAAGAATCAGCTTTCTGTTTTTTAATCTTCAATTTCCTTTTTAAAAAATCCATTTCACTGATTTCTTCCTTTACTTGTATTATTTTCTTCCTCCTATTTTTCTTTAGGTACACTCTCTTGCTCTTTTTTCAACTCCTTTTTTTTTTTTTAAAGATTTTATTTATTTGACAGAGAGACAGTAAGAGAGGGAACACAAGCAGGGGGAGCAGGAGAGGGAGAAGCAGGCTTACCGTGGAGTAGGGAGCCCGATGCAGGGCTCGATCCCGGGACCCTGGGATCATGACCTGAACTGAAGGCAGATGCTTAATGACTGAGCCACCCAGGCTCCCCTCTTTCTTCAACTCTTGATGTAAATGCTTAGTTTATTTTAAATTTTTATTTCCTTTTTTAAGATTTATTTATTTGAGAGAGAGAGTGTGTGTGTGTGTGTGTGTGTGTGTGAATGGGGGGAGGGGCGGAGGGAGAGGAGAGAATCTTAAACAGACTCCCCGCTGAGTGTGGAGCCCGACGTGGGGCTGGATCTTAGGACCCCAAGATCATGACCTGAACTGAAATCAAGAGTTGGATGCTCAACTGACTGAGCTGCTCAGGTGCCCCTAAAATTTTTGTTTCCTGATAAGTATATTGAAAGCCTTAAAGTTCTGTGTCTCACACATTTTTGACATGTGATGTTTTAGTTGCCCTTGAGTTCTAAGAATTTCATAATTTTATTTGTGATTTACCTTTTTAACCCAATATTTTTATAGTTTTATAGTTCTATAGTAATATGTCACTTTACAAACATATGAGAGTACTTTTTTCTCTCTCATATCTCTCAGACTCATTTTCTAATTTACTTGAGATATTTTTAACTGGCTGCATAATTTTATTTTTCTGGAATTAGCAAATTGCACTTTTTGAATGGACTCAGATGATGGAGACAAGGTTGGATTAAGGTATGGTGATCCTATGTTATTTGGCCAGGTCATCTGAGCTGAAAAGATTTAGCACTTAAAAGGTGAGATCTTGATGAGTTAGAGGTAAACTTGAATTGAATTACCCCGTCCTTACCATGTGATGTTCCCAAGGAAGAATAATGGTAATAACTTATATGTGCTCTTTACTTCATTGTTGATAAAATCACTTTTTACTGCGGTCTTCCCAACAGCTTGGTGTGGTAGATAGGAAAGTCATTTAACCTCCGACTTCATCTGTCAGACAGCATTAAAAATACTTCCAGACCACTGTGGATTGCTGTGAGGATTAATTAATTAGAGCCAATAATCCTTTCTCTCACTTCCTGAATGGGTTGTGGTGCTCTGGTGAGATAATAGATATGAAAACACAGAGGCATACCGCCATCTGAGCAATTAGTTTGGTAGTAGAAACAGTCACTTGCTTCTACTCCCATATTCTTCCTTGCGTAGGGCACATTTAGAAGAGGCTGGAAAAAGATACCATCAGTGAGCACCAGCTCTATGGCAGGTACCTGATACACATGCATCAAGTGATCAGATACCAAGAGGCCTAACTGGCACCAGGGACATCTTGGGACTGCAAACTGTGCAGTCACATAGAGCCCCTGCTCCCAGAAGGTACTTGTTTTAATGCTTTGCTGTTGTCTTCCTAAAATTCATAATAATGTTATCTTTGATCTGCATTTTTTAACTGAAGTCTGATGAGACCATGAAGTGTGCATGTGCTTGGGTCTATGGGCATGGAGGGTGGTGTGGGCACAAATAGGCCTTCTGTGCAGTCAGGGGCACATGGGGCCCCAAGGTATTCAGGCTAGGAACTGGGTGCGGATCTGTGCTGTTGATGGTGTGTGGTAGGAGCCATGGCTGCAGGAGGGAGTTGGGATTGTACACTGGGGAAGTAGTGGGGCTCACAGTGGGGGATGGGCTTGCCTGGCTGTCCCTGGAGCTCAGTCCTGTGGGACTTACACAAATATTAACTCTCCAACCTGAGTGCTGGGACAAGAACTGCTTGCCCTTGGACATTAAACTTGGGCAGTAAATTATTACAAACTAGAAGTATACACATGGAATTGTAGTAATGCATATATAAAGGAGCTATGAGAATTCTTCGGAGTTTAGAATCTCTGGTTTTGAAAACTGATGCAACATTGCAAAGCAAATACCCACTGGCTTAGAAATATAAATTAAATTTAAAGATCATCCTATTCAACAGAAAATACACTGTTTTCATAGGAAGCTTCGAATGAACCAATTATTAATAAGGAAGGTGATTTTTACTTTTTATTTTTATTTTTTTTAATTTTTTAAGGATTTTATTTATTCATTTGAGACACAGAGATACAGAGAGAGAGAAGAGAAAGCATGAGCAGGGAGAGAGGCAGAGGGAGAGGGAGAAGCAGGCTCCTTGCTGAGCCAGGAGCCCGATGTGGGGCTCGATCCCAGGACCCTGGGATCATGACCTGAGCCAAAGGCAGACGCTTAACCATCTGAGCCACCGAGGCGCCCCAGGCAGGTGATTTTTAAATTAATTTTCCTTGTAACTGAATACAAGCAATAGAATGCAGAAACAGGAGAAGCCACTTACAGTTTGTTGTACAACCCCCACAAGTTACAGAAAGTGTCAGAGAAAAAAAGAAAATATCATTGCATAAATGCACATTTAAGATTAAATTCAGATATGAAACTGGTTAATATGATGAGTTAAATCTTTTTAGAAAAGTTGTTCTATGTGAATCATCAACTCTAGATCTGCTAAAATTTATATATTAATGCCAGGGTTGCCGCAGGCCATAAAATACTTTTATTAGCTCCAGTAATGGTTGCATCAGCAGGAAGACCCTTCTCTAAATTTGAAATCATCAAAAATTTTTTGCCATTTGCATTTGCCAAGAAAGACTGATGGTACTTACAGTTACGTTGATTGAAAAAACTTTTCTAAAAGTATAAATTTTGATGACCTAATAAACAAGTTTCTAGAAAACTCAACCAGAAAAATCTTGTGCTTAATCAAGGTATCAAATTAAGAAAATACTTGTATTTATTGTGTTCTATATTATGACACCAAAAATATTTTTTGCAGTTTGTAAATTTATGTTGTCAATCATTATAGTAGACAGAATAATGTCCCCTACTTCAACACCCACACCAAAGATGTCCGTGTCCTAATCCCCAGAACCTTGTGAATATGTTACCTTATAGGGCAAAAAATCACTGTGGTTGTGATTAAATTCAGGGCCTTGGGATGGGAAGATTATCCTGGATTATCCAGGTAGACCCAGTGTCATTGCAAGGGTCCTTATAAAGAAATGAGGGAGGAGGGAGTATCCAAGAAGAAGATGTGGTGAGGGAAGCAGAGATGAGAGATATGAGAGAGATTTGAAGACGCTATGCTGCTGGCATTGAAAATGGAGGAAGGGGCCACCAACCAAAGAATGCGTCTAGTAGTTTGAAAAGGCAAATAAATAAATTCTTTCCTAGAGCCTTACAGAAGGAATGTAACGCTGCTGATATTTTGGTTATAGGGCTTTTGGCCTCCCAAACTGGGAGGTAATACATTTGTGTTACTTTGACCTACGAAGTTTGTGGTAATTTGTTACAGCAGTATTAGGAAATTAATATACCCATTTATCACTATTGCCCCTGTTACATTTTATAAATAATGAAATGCTTTTTATTTTTTTTTGTTTCAGGTTTTTATTTAAATTCTGGTTAGTTAACATACAGTGTAATATTGGTTTCAGCAGTATAATTCAGTGACTCATTCAATTACATAAAACACCCAGTGCTCATCACAAGTGTCCTCCTTAATGCCCATCACCCATTTAACCCATCCCCCACCCACCTCCCTCCAGCAACCTCAGTTTATTCTCTATTGTTAAGAGTCTCATGGTTTGGGACACCCGGGTGGCTCAGTCAGTTGGACGTCTGACTCATGATTTTGGCTCAGGTCATGGTCTCGGGGTTGTTGGATTGAGCCGCATATCGGGCTCCATGCTCAGTGCAGTCAGCTTGTTCCTTTCCCTCTGCTCCTCATCCTGCTCTCTCTCTCTCTCTTAAAAGCAAGGGGCTTGCATTTTCATTTTTCACTGGGTCCCACAAGTTATTTACCTAGCCCTACTTTTGGGACACTTGGGGGGAACTGTGAAGTAAGCAGTTTGAAGCTCAGGAGAGGGGTCTGGCCTCAACATAAAGATTGGGAAACTGTCAGCATGTTCGTTGTAGCCTTGAAAACAGATGAAACTACCCCAGAAGAGTGGAAAGAGTGGTGATCCTGGGCCCACCGATTCCAAACTACATACATACACAGAGCTTGCTTGCTTGCTTTACTTTTGGTCATTTCCTGATCTACAAATAGGGATAATGTTTTATATATACTTTTCATATACTGGTGCTTTTACTTCTGTGAGATAAATTCCTAGGAGTGGCTCAGGGATATGCATTTCAAAAGTGAAATAGTAATTTTCATTTCCAGTAGCAATGGATGGGACTACTCACTATACTTTAATTTGCATTTCTTCAACTGCTGGTGAGCATCTTCTCAAATATTTACCATTTGGATTTGTTCTGCTGTGAATTGCTTGTTTTCCTATATGCTTTCTCTCCTTCTATGCCTGTCTCTCTTTTTATTATTTTAAAAAAGAATATCTACATTCTGGCCAGTACTTGTATTGTCAGTTATTTTAATTTTAGCCTTTCTAGTGGCTGTGAAGTGGTATGTGATTATAGTTTTAGTTTGCATTTCTGTGATGACTAATGACATTGAGCACCTTTTCATGTGCTTACTGGCCATTTATGTATCTTCTCTTATTAATGTCTTTTGAAGTTCTTTGATCATTCAAAAAATATAGATATTAATTCTTTTACTCTCCTAAATGTTTAAAATATATGTGTATGTAGGTGTATATATTTAACTAGTGTATCAGTTGTCTATTAAATTTGTTTAGGATATATTTTACTATGTAAAATCTTACTTTTTTCCATTGTGGTAATATATTTAACATAGAATTTACCTTTTTTTAAGAGAATTTACCATTTTTAAGCACACAGTTCAGTGACATTAAGTACATTCACATTGTTGGGCAGTCATCATTACTATACATTTCCAGAACTTTTGCATCATCCCAAAATGAAATGCTGTACCCATTAAAAATGATTAAAATTTTAAAATAGTAGGGCTTTTTTTTTTTCAAGTGTCTGTTCTTCCAGTCTTTTTTTTTTTTTTTTAATTTTAGTTAGTGAACATACAGTGCAATATTGGTTTCTGGAGTAGAAATCAGTGATTCATCACTTACATACAATACCCAGTGCTCATCACAAGTGCCCTCAATCCCCATCCCCCATCTAGCCCAACCTCCACCCACCTCCCTCCATCAACCCTCAGTTTGTTCTCTATCTTAAGAGTCATTTACGGCTTGTTTGCTTCTCTCCTTTTTTTCTTTTTCCCCTTCCTATATGTTCACCTCGTTTGTTTCTTAAATTCCACATATGAGCAAGATCGTATGGGATTTGTCTTTCTCTGACTTATTTCACTTAGCATAATACACTCTCGCTCCATCCATGTCATTGCAAATGACAAGATTTCATTCTTTTTGATGGCTGAATAATATTCCATTGTATACATACACACCACCTTTTCTTTATCCATTCATCAGTCGATGGACATTTGGGCTCTTTCCATAATTTAGCTATTGTAGAAAATGCTGCTATGAACATCAGGATGCAAATACCCTTTTGAATCTGTATTTTTGTATCCTTTTGGATAAGTACTTAGTAGTGCAATTGCTGGATTGTAGGGTAGTTCTATTTTTAATGTCCTTCTAGTCTTTTTGGGGGGAGAATGGAAGGAGAGGGAGAGAGAGAATCCTAAGCAGGCTCCCTCCCTGTCCAACATGGAGCCCAACGTGGGGCTCGATCACATAAGACTAAAATCATGACCTGAGGTGAAATCAAGAGTTAGACGATTGACTGACTGAGCCACCCAGGTGCCCCATCTTTTAGTCTTGATTAAAAAGTTCCCTGAACCTCTAGAATATAATATGATTTCTTAGTTTCTTTTTGTATGAGTTATTATTTTATTTTTATTTCTAAATATTTGATCCACCTAGAATTTATTTTTATACATGGTGTGATGGAGGGCACAAACTCCATTTTCTAACAAGTGGAGTGCCCAATATATGTGTCAGTGCATACATTAGGTAAAGTATCATTTTTTCCATTGAATTAAAATATTGTCTTTATCTTAAACTCTCATAAATACTGGGATCTATTTCTGGGCACTTTGTTACACTGATCTAGTTGTCTATTTCTATGCCAACATCATATTTTTTAGTTAGAGTTTAATATCTAATAAATCAAATTCTACCCTGTCATTCTCCTTCATAATTATCTTGGATATTCTCAGACATGTATATTCCAATGTGGATTTTAATATTAATTATTCAGTTAAAAACACACAAACCTGTTGGGGTTCTAATGGGTATTACATTACATTTATATGTTATTTTTGAGAGAATTTATATTTTTATAATATTATTTGCTTACCCAAGAAAATGGTGTGTCTTTCTATATTTTCAGATTGAATTTTATGCTCTCTAATAAAATTGGTATAGTTTTCATTATCTAGTTTCTATACTTCTCATATTTATTCCTAATGTTTGTATGCATGCTGTTGTCAGTGAAATATTTTCTCCCATTTCCACTTGATTTCTTTTGTTCAACTTAATGTATATGAGATTCATCCATGTTCTTGTTTATATAAGTCATTTATTTACTTTGATTATGAGTAGTATTTCTGTGTATTTAATGTACTACAAGTTATCCATTCACCTGTTGATGGACATTTGGTAATATGAATAAAGCTGCTGTGAACAACCTTTTACAAGGTTTTAAAAACATGGATATATGTTTACATTTCTCTTTGGTAACTACCTAGTCGTGGAAGTTCCTTTAGATGTATGTTTAATTTTATAAGAAACTGCCAAACTTTAAAAAAAATGGTTTATACCATTTTTACACTCTCAACAGCAATGTAGGATAATTCCATTTGCTCTACATCCAAGTCAACATTTCATACTGTCAGTCTTTCTAATTTTAGACATTCTGGTGGGTGTGAAGTGGTATCTCATTGTATTTTTAAAAATTTATTTATTTGAGAGAAAGAGGGAGAGAATGCATGCATGGGGGTGGAGGGGGCAGAGGGAGAAAAACTTAAGCAGACTCCATGCTGAGCGCAGTGCTGATGCAGGGCTTGATCCCATGACCCTGAGATCATGAGCTGAGCCAAAATCCAGAGTTGGATCTTTAACTGACTGAGCCACCCAGGTTCCCCCTCACTGTGTTTTGTTTTGTTTTGTTTTGTTTTGTTTTAAAGATTTTGTTTATTTGACAGAGAGAGACACAGCGACAGAGAGAAACAAGCAGGGGGAATGGGAGAGGAAGAAGCAGGCTTCCCACGGAGCAGGGAGCCCGATATGGGGCTCGATTCTCACTGTGATTTTAAATTGCATTTCCCCAATGACTACTGCTGTTGAACACTTTTTTTTTTTAAGATTTTATTTACCCACTTATTTGACAGAGAGAGAGAGAGTACAAGTAGGGAGAGCAGTGGAGGGAGAAGCAGACTCCCCCCTGAGCGGGGAGCCCAGCACAGGGCTCAACCCCAGGATCTGGGGATCATGACCTGAGCCGAAGGCAGACAATTAACCCACTGAGCCACCCAGGCGCCCCTGAACACTTTTTCATGTACATATTGGCCATTTCTTGGTCTTCGTTGGGAAGTGTTCAAATCTTTTGCTAATTTTTTTAAGTTATTTGTCTTTTAATTATTGATTTGTTAGGGTTCTTTTGTCAGTGTTTCGTCAGTTGTATGCATTGTGAATATTTTTACCCATCCTGGGAGTGTTTGTTTTCTTAACCATGTACTTAGAAGAATAGATGTTTATAATTTTCAATGACTTTCAATACGTTTATTGTTTTTTAAGATTTTATTTATTTGAGAGACAGAATGAGGGAGAGAGAGCACGGGAGCAGGGACAGAGGGAGAGGGAGAAGCAAACTCCCTTGCTGAGCAGGGAGCCTGATGCGGGGCTCGATCCCAGGACCCCGGGATCATGAACTGAGCCGAAGTCAGTGGCTTAATGACTGAGCCACCCAGGTGCCCCAATGACTTTCAATTTATCATTTTTTTCTTTGATGCTTTACTGACTTTTGTATTCTTGTTAAGGAATCTTTACTTCAAAGTTGTGAAGATACACACCCATTTTTATTCTAGCAGCATTATAGATTTAGCTTTTATATTCAGGTCTATGATCCGTCTCAAATGAAGTTTTTAAGTTAAGACATAATTTGCACACCATAAATTCAGCATTTCAACGTGTACAATTCAGTAGATTCACAAGGTTATTCAAGCATCACCACTATCTAATTCCAGAACATTTCATCTCCCCCCCTAAAAGAAGCCCTGTACACATTAGCAGTCATTCTTCATTCTCCTTTCTCCTCAGCATTTGGCAACTGCTAATCTATTTTCTGTATGGATTTGCCTGTTTTGATATTTCATATAAATACGATCATGGAACATGTGGCCTTTTGTGTCTGATTCTTTTATTCAGTGTAATGTTTTCAAAGTTCACCCATGTTTTAGCATGTACTAGTACTTGATTCCTTTTTATGGCAGACTAATATTGCCTTGTATGGGCATACCCCATTTTGTTTATCCATCGGTTAATAGACATTTATGTTGTTTCCACTTTTTAGCTAATATGAATAATGCTGCTATGAATATTTTTGTACAAGTTTTTGTATATACATATATTTTCCATTCTTTTGGGTATATACTTAGGTGCACAATGGCTGGATCATTTGATAACTCTTGTTCAACCTCTCTTCTTTGTGTTGCCATAGTGCCGTTATCAAATATCAAAAAATTGTATATGTGTGGGTTTATTTCTGGGCTCTACATTTGATTCTATGTTTTTATTTAAAAAAAATTTTTTTAGGAGCACCTGGGTGGCTCAGTTGGTTAAACGTCTGCCTTCGGCTCAGGTCATGATCCCAGGGTCCTGGAATTGAGCCCTACATTGGGCTCCCTGCTCGGTGGGGAGCCTGTTTCTCCCTTTCCCTTTGCTGCTCCCCCTGGTTGTGCTCTTTCTGTCAAATAAATAAATAAAATCTTTAAAAAAATTTTTTTATTAAGTAAACTCTACTCCCAACATGGGGCTCAAACTCAACCTGGTGATCAGGAGTCACATGCTCTACTAAGTGAGCAGGCCAGGCACCCCAGTCCTGTGTTTTAATTTATAGATTCTAGGCCAGTATCACAGTGTCTTGGTTATTATAGTTTTATTTTTTTTTTAATATTTTATTTGTCAGATGTCAGAGAGAGAGAGAGAGAGCAGGAGCAGGGGGAAGGGCAGAGGGAGAGGGAGAAGCAGTCTCCCCACTGAGCAGGGAGCCTGATGCAGGTATCAATCCCAGGACCCTGGGATCATGACCTGAACCAAAGCCAGACGCTTAACTGACTGAGATACCCAGGCATCCCAATTATTGTAGTTTTAAAGTAAATATTAAAATCAAGTTATGTGTATTTTTTCCACTTTGCTCTTTTATTTCAAGATTGTTTTGGCTATTTTATATCCTTTGCAATTTCATGTAAATTTTAGAATCAGCTTGTCAGCTTCTTCCAAAAGGTCTGCTGAGATTTTGATTGTGATTGCATTAACTAAATTTGGAAAAAATAGACATCTTAATGATATTGAATCATCTAATTTTTGAATTTGGTATATATCATACTTTATTTCGGTCTTTTTAATGTTTTTCTTAGCAATATTATTTCTTCCTTAAATGTTTGATAGAATTGACCAGTGAAACCATGAAACTCACTGGTCCTGAGCCAGGAGTTTTCTCTGTGGAGCATTTGCTTTTTTAAAGTCAGCTTTGTTGATGTATAATGTATAATAAAACTCATCTATTTTAACTGCATATTTCAGTGAGTTTGACAAATAATGTCCTCTCCAAATAGAGTTTTACTTCTTCCTTTCCAATCTCTGTGCTTTTTATTTTATTTTCTTACCTAATGCCCTGGCTAGAACCTCCAGTACAGTGTTGAATAAAAGAGGTGAGAGCAGATATTCTTGCCATTTCCTTGATCTGAAAGGGAAAACATTTAGTATTTCATTGTTAGTGTAATATTTACTGTTTTTTTTTAAGAAGGCCTTTATCAGTTTAAAGAAGTTTTCTTTTATTCCTAATTTTAAGAGATTTTTTTAAAAAAGATTTTATTTATTTATTTGACAGAGAGAGCTCATGAGCCGGGGGAGGGGCAGAGGGAGAAACAGACCCCCGCGAGCAGGGAGCCTGACATGGGACTCAATCCCAGGACCCTGGGATCATGACCTGAGCCGAAGGCAGACGCTTAACTGACTGAGCCACCCAGGCGTCCCTTAAGAGTTTTTTTAAAATCATGAATGAGATTTGAATTTTATCAAATGGTTTTTTAGTATCTATTGGGTTGATCATGTAGTTCTTCTTTGTTATTCTCTTAATATAGTGCCTAACGCTGAGTAAATTTTAAATGTTAAGTCTACCTTGCATTCTTAGGACAAACCCCATTTGATCATGATATACTAACATTTTTATGTATTGCTGGATTTGACTTGCTAAAATTTTGTACATCCATGAGGGATATTGCTATGTAGTTTTCTTTTAATGTCTTTGACTGGTGTTGGCATCAGAGTAATGACAGCCTCAAAAAATGAGGTAGGAATGTTCCCATTTCTTCTATTTTCTGGCTAAAATTTTAAGAAACTGAAAATCCTAATTTTGGGCAAGGATTTGGAGTCCCCAGAACTCTCATATATTGCTGGTGTGAGTTTAAATTTATTCAGTCACTGTTTGGCAGTATCTCCCAGAGCTTAACATACATCTACACTATAACCCAGCATTTTAACTCTTATCTATACACTCAAGAGAAATGAGTGTTTATGTCTATCAAAATATATGTCAAGAGTATTTATATAAGCTTTATTTATAATAGCAAAAACTGAAGCAACCCACATACTCCTCTTATGATATACTGATACAATGGAATTTTAGAGCAATAAAAAAAGCAAACTACTGATACATTAATATGGATGCATCAGAAACATAAATGAAGCCAGACCCAAAGAAAACACTCTGTATGATTCCACTGATACAAAGTTCAAGTATTGACAACGCTAATGGATGGGTTTAGAAATCATCATGATCAGCTCTGGGTGGAGGTGGATTTTGACTCTGAAAGGGTCATGCAGGATTTTCTTGGGTGATGGTAACATTGTATATCTTCCCCTGGGTATTGGTTACACAGGTATTACATAGGTAAAAATTCATAAAGCTGTATGTTTAGGATTTAGGTGTTTTACTGTATGTGATTTATATGTCTAATACAATAAAACATTAATCTTGCTCAGATTTCAGTGAGCCCTTCTCATCTTGCCAATTTTATTTTTCCTTACTTAAGGGAAGTTTTTTCTTCTATTATTTAGTTATTGCTCCTCTTGCATGTTCTTTTTCTTTCTTCTAAAATTCCTTTTATTCATGGGTTAGGTATTCTGGATCCATTTGTTTTCTAAGTCCTTTTATATTGTTTTATATTTTTCTTCTATTTTTTTTAAGATTTTATTTATTTGAGAGAGGGAGAGAGACGTGCTTGGCAGGAGGAGTGTCAGAAGGAGAGGGAGAAGCAGGTTCCCCATGGAGCAGGGAGCCTGATGCTGGGCCTCGATGTGGGGGCTTGATCCCAGGATGCTGGGATCATGACCTGAGCCGAAAGCAGACACTTAACTGACTGAGCCACCCAGGCGCCCCTATTTTTCTTCTATTTTTGAAAGATTTCATCTACTCTCTCTTCCAGGCATCTGATTTTTTACTTGACAAGCAATCAGCTTCTCCTTCAGTTTATCTGAATTTACCTTCTCCAATTTAACTGAATTTTAAAATTTAGATATACTTTCTTTTGTCCTGAAAGTCTTTAAAATATTTAATATTTATAATTGGATAGTCTTAACTGCACATTTTCTTTTGTTTAAGTAATGATTATTTTTTTCTCTTCTCCAGAGCAGGTCTGTTTTTACTAGAGAGTTACCTGTTGGCAGTATTTTATTCTTTCACATTCTGGATGTTGTAGTCCCTTAGGTAGCAGGGTGATGATATAATTTGTCATCCAGACTTGAATGCATATGGGGACTATTAATAATTACCAGTATCAACAAGGGCTGTGTCATGGTAACCAGAATATATGGTCACCATACCCTTAGGTGCCAACTTATGGCTGTGTCTCTGGTTTAGATGCTGGAGAATGATGAACAGCAATAAGCATGATAGTGATGGGAAACTCAGAAATCTTGGTTCCTGGGGCTGGTCTGTATACTGGATGGTGAGTTGCTAGGCTCCAGTCATCCAGGTTGCAAGGACCAGAAAAAATCTCAAAAATGTCAGTGTCAACAGAAAATCCAGTTAGATCAAGGCTGGAAAATATTTATTGAATTCATAATTAGATATCGGTCTGCTTATGGAAAACAGTTTCAGCAGCGTAGTAGGGGGCAAAAGCCATATTGTAGTGGGTTTTAGAATGAATGAGGTGTTAAAAACTTAGATGCCAAGTGTAGACTTTATATTTTTCCTTTGAGGGCAGGAAGGGATGATATTAAGGACACAAGTGAGGGTTTGGTCTTGAATGGGAGGAAGGACACCCTATTCTCTGAATATGGAGATAAGGATGATATCAGGCCTCTTCTGAGTTAAGTAGGCTTACATTTTAAAAACATATATTGAATTAATTTATTAAACTTTAAATTCAGAGAGTATTAGAGGATAGACACTGAAAAGTTCTGTGGCCACCCTGTTCTCTTCCCTATAGGTAATGATGCTACTTACTTTTGTAAAAAAAATCTATAGAAGAATAAACAAAAAGTAACATCATTGACTGTAGGGAGGGGAACTAGGTAGCTGCAGAGCTTTACAGTTTTTAATGACCCCATACCAGTCTATTATATGGATGTACCACATTTGTTTACATTATTCATTTATCTTTGGGCATTTATATTGGTAAGGAGTTTTCATTGTTATAATGTTTTTTTAAAAAATATCCTTCAACAAAATATTTTTCTACAGCTCTGATAATTTTCATAGACTATATTCCTAGTATTCCTAGAAGTGTATTTACTCGGTTAAAGCTATATGTATTTTACATATAGGTTCCTGGTACATACTGACAAATTGCTTTCCAGAAGAGTTGTAACAGTTTACATTCCTATTAGCAATGTACAGGTATGTCTGTCTCACTGCCTCCTTGCCAACCTCCCCAACAATACTATCTTTTTTTTCTTTTTTCCAACTTGATAGGCTGAAATTTGTATCTCAATTTTGTTTTAATATATACTGATTAGATTATTACTATACTTGAATATCTTTTCATAAGTGCACATGCCTTTTTAATTTATTTTAATTTTTTGCATGTCTTTTATTTTTCAATTTATTGATTTGTAATAGCTCTTTATATTGAAAGGATATCAATGCAAATATTATTTCCCTCTATAATATTGCTTTTTAACTTTATGATGGTTTATTTATTTGTAAGAAATTTACATTTACTAATGTTAAATACATTATACTCCTTTTCGTTATGCTGTCTTCTTCTGAAAGTTTCTTAGTCTTTGCCTATCATGAGGTCAGTTAAATATTCAATAAATATTTTCCTTTCTTATGGTTTCATTTTCTACTTTTTTGCTCTGTAATTAATTTAAATTCTTTTTGGTATAAGATGTTATGTTAAATTCGATCTAATTTTTTTCAAAGATAACCATAATTGTTTTTTGGTTAGTCAGTGCCAGGCCAACCATAGGCTCAAGGTCACAGTAAAAAACACTACTTTTAAAGAATGTACTTGGTGTGGAAAAGATTCAGTATGTGGTAGTAGGGTGAATCTTTTGAATGCTGATACCTCCAGCCTGAAAAATGTAAAAGGCAGTGGATATGAGACCTTCCCTCATTTGAACTGGTAAATTAATCACTTTTTGCAGACTGAATTCGCTGGCTTCCTCTGTAAAGTAACCAGGGAGGAAACTGGGAGCTAGAGTTGTGGGAGTTTGTGCTGGTTGTGCAGTAACCAAGAATGTCCAGTAGAGGGAGCAAGTGGGGGCTGAAATTCCAGACCAGGCTTTACTTTTAATGGTTGGAGTTGCATTTCTTGGGGGAGGGGTACATTTTTCTGTTTCACACAAAGGATCCTTAGAGGCTGGTGGTGCCCTTTGGTGGCAGGGTCCACTTATTTGTATCCTTGATCTTCTGTATATTCTTTGCATTGTTTTTGTTTGCTCGTTCAGTAGTAAATCAAAGTGAAAGCAAACCAAATCAGAATAATTATTCTTGCCAGTTTTGAAACTTAAAGTCTTTGTAGTCTATCTTAGCTAATTTTCCAACATATGTTTTTGAATTATCATTTTTCCCCTTAATTTGCAATGTAAGCTTTATTTATCCCTCCTCTCCCCAGAAATATCTTTACCTTGTTTCCATTTTATAATACAGGATCATTTTGAAAAATTCAAGAAATACAGAGAATTGTATCTACCTGCCAGAAAGAGCCACTGCTAACAATTTGTTGTATATACTTCAGACCTTTCCATGTATCCATAAATAGATATTTATTTTATTATATATTTATGTAGCTCTATCTCTCTATCCTGATTGGCATTTATATGTGTTTAGTTCTTTATTACCAGAAACCATTCTGCAGTGGTTATTCTTATACTTGCAGTCTTCATACACTGGGGCTCTTCTTTTTCTTTTTTTTAAGATTTTATTTATTTCAGAGAGAGAGAGAGAGCCAGCGAGTGAGCATGCGTTGGGGGGAGGGGTAGAGGGAGAAGCAGACTCCCGCCTAGCAGGGAGCCCCACATGGGACTCGATCCCAGGACCCTGGGATTACGACCTGAGCCGAAGGCAGATGCTCAACTGACTGAGCCACTCAGGCACCCTGGGGCTCTTATTTTCTTAGGATAAATTGTCAGACATGAAATTGCTGGATCAAAGGGTATGCCTATTTAAAGTTTTTTTTTAATATATTACCCCCAGAATGATTGTACCAATGTATACTTCCACCAATAATATAAGAGTATGTTTCTTTCCTTATTCTCATGCCACCATTGGATAACATCATGCTTTTTCATCTTTGTCAATCTGATAGGCAAATGGATATTGGTATAAACCTGGTGCTCAGTAAATATTTCTTGAATGATAGTGGTTTAGTTTTTATTTATTTAATTATTCGTGAGTTTGACCATCTATTCTAGGCCTCTGCAAACTTTTCCTGTAAAGGGCCAGATGGTAAATATTTTAGACTCTACAGACCACTAGGTCTCTGTTGAACTTACTTAACTTAATCACTGTGGCCTGATAGCATCCACAGACAATATGTAAGTGAACGTCTGTGATTGTGTTTGAGTATATACAGAAATAGGCAGTGGCCAGATTTGGCCCAGAGGTAATAGTTTGCTAACTTCTGATCTATTCATATGTTTGATGGCTATTTAGAATACTTTTGTGAACTGCTAGTTTGTATCATTTACACACTTTTTTAAATTGGGGTTTGTTTCTTTCTTGCTGATTTTTAAGAATTCTTTATTCTGTTTGGTCACAAAGTCACAATGTTAGCCCTTTGTCTTATTTTGCAAATGTTTTTTAAAGATTTGTTTTTTTATTTGAGAGAGAGAGAGCGTGAGCATGATCACGCAGGGGGAAGGGCAGAGAGAGAGAGAATCTCCAGCAGATTTCCTGCTGAGCACAGAGCCAGACATGGGGCTCTATCCCACCACCGGGAGATCATGACCTGAGCTGAAATCAAGAGTCAGACACTTAGTGGACTGAGGCACCTAGTTGCCCCTGCGGATATTTTTGCCCAGTTTTTCATTTGTTTACTAACTTTGCTAATGGTCTCCTTTTCTCTCTAGATAATTTTATTTTTTATGGAATTAAATCTGCCAGTCTTTTGCTTTATAGTTTCTGGGTTTTGTGTCATAGTTAGAAAGGTCTTCCTTACTCCAAAATTATAAAAATATCCTTCTATATTTTATTCCACTGCTTTTCTTTTAATTTTAAAAAGTATTTGAATGTATATTTATTGTTATTTGGTGACAGGGATATAATTTTATTTTCTAGAGGATAATCCATCATTTATCCATTGATTTAAAATACCATTTCTATTATATACTGATTTCCTATATATGCATAGGTCTGTTTC
Organism: Callorhinus ursinus; assembly: GCF_003265705.2. Lineage (NCBI taxonomy): Eukaryota > Metazoa > Chordata > Mammalia > Carnivora > Otariidae > Callorhinus > Callorhinus ursinus. The sequence goes on from NW_027397126.1 coordinate 3,910,436, forward strand.
TGAACTCTGATTTTCTGATTTATGCCTTATGAACTATTTTTCTGTTATTTTGTATGTCATCTGTTTCATTACATTTTCTAATGCATTACTGCTTGCATAAGAAGTCTGTTGAGTTTATATATATATATGTATATTACTGATTTTTTTTTATTGTTTCTAATAGTTTTTCTCTTGAATTTTCTAGGCTGTCATATCATTATCTGCAGATAATGATAATTCTGCCTCTTCTTTTTCAAAAGAAATACCTCTTATCTTGTTGCACTGGCTAGAATTTATATGATAATGTTGTATAATAGCGGAGATAATGGATATCCTTATTGTGTTCCTGATTTTAATGAGAAGGGCTCTTGTGTTTCATTGCTAGGTATGCTTGATGGTTATTTTTGATAAATATTCTATCATGTTTAGGAAGATTTTTTCTATCCCTAGTTCATTATTTTTTTCAAAATAAGGATGGATGTTGAATTACCAAATGCTATTTTGCCATCTATTGAGATAATCATATAATTTTTCTCCTTTAACCAGCTTATGTAATACATTATATCAATAGTTTTTCTAATATTGAGCCATCCATTTTCTTTTGAGAGGAATCAACTTGGTCAGAATGCATTCTTCTTCTTGTTGTGTTCTAATATATTGCTGGATTATATTTGGTAATGTTTTATTTAAGATATTTATATTGTATTCTTAGAGAGGTTTAGTCTGACAATAAATTTCTTTTTTTTGTGCTGTCTTTGTCAAGTTTCGTATTAGGTGTTTGCAAACCTTGTGAAATGGGAATGTTTTCATGCTCCCAATGATATAGAAAATTATATAGTTAAAATGATATAGAAAATATCTGTTCCCTGAGAGAATTATAAAAATTATGTATAAACCCTTGTGGGTTTAGTGCCCTTTGGGGGGACAGATCTTTGTCAACCTATCCAATTTCATATTTAGTTATTATTCATTGTAGATATTTTATTCTTTTGGTTGCTTGTAGTAACTATATTTTCCTAGAAAATTACCCATTTTATCTAGAGATTCAGGTTTGTTGGCAGAAAACTATTCTCTTATTTTATTTTATTTATTTTTAAAAGATTTTCTTTATTTACTTGAGAGAGAGAGAGGGAGCACAGAGGGAGAGGGAGAAGCAGACCCCCGACAGAGCAGAGCCCGACACGGGGCTCAATCCCAGGACCCTGGGATCATGACCTGAGCCGAAGGCAGTTGCTTAACCAACTGAGCCACCTAGGTGCCCCTGTTCTCTTATTTTAAACTCATTTCTAATTTATGGGTATATTCTCCTATTCATTCTTTCATTTGTATTTATTGAGCACTTGCTATGTGCTGGGTATTGTGCAATGGTTTCTGGCTTTCATGTCATATTCAGTAGCAAACAAGACAGATGAAATTCTTGTCCCAATGGAGTCTCCATTTCAATCTTGTGTATTTGTGTTTTCTTTCTTTCAAAGTCTTACTGTCTGTTTTATTGATATTTTCATAGGAAAAACTATTTTATTTATTATCTTTGCTGTTCTTATTCCTAATTCATTAATTTCTTATTTTATTTCAGTGTCATATTAAAAACATTTTTTGTTATGGGAGGTTTTTTTTTTTAAGATTTTATTCATTTGTTTGACAGAGAGAAAGAGAGCACAGCAGGGGGAGTGGGAGAGGGAGAAGCAGACTCCCCGCTGAGCAGGGAGCCCGATGCAGGACTCCATCCCAGGACCCTGGGATCATGACCTGAGCCGAAGGCAGCTGCTTAATGACTGAGTCACCCAGGTGCCCCTGTTATGGGAGTTTTAAAATACACTAAAAAATAGAGAATAGTATAATGGACTCCCATGTATTTATCAGTTAAGTTCAACAATTAACAACTCATGGCTAATCTTGTTTCATTTATATCCCTAAACCACTGCATTTTTTAAAGCAAACCTCAAACATCTTATTTCATCCACGAATACTTCAGTAATACTTATCTAATAGATAAATTCTCCTTATGAAAATATAACAATACCATTTTCACTCTTAAAAATTAGCAATGATTTCTTTTTTTTAAAAGATTTTATTTATTCATTTGAGAGAGAGACAGAGCAGAAGCAGGGGGGCAGAGGGACAAGCAGACTCTCCACTGCATGGGGAGCCTGACACAAGGCTTGATCCCAAGGCCCCGGGATCATGACCTGAGCCAAGTGAGCCACTTAACCAACTGAGCCACCCAGGTGCCCCCTCTTTTTTTTTTTTTAGAGTTTTTTAAAGTTAACACAGGCAGAGGCTGGTTACCTCAGTTGGCTAGAGCGTGGTACTGATAAAGTAAGCTCTACGCCGAACATGGGGCTTGAACTCTTGACCCCAAGGCCAAGAGTTACATGTCCTACTGACTGAGCCAGCCAGGCGTCCCTAACAATAATTTCTTAATATTATCTGTTATCAAGTCAGCATTCAAATTTCCACAGTTGTCTCATAAATGTCTTTTAACAAATGAATCAGGACAGGGTCCACAAATTGCATTTGGTTGACAGTTTCTTTCCCTTTCTTACCTTTTTTTTTTTTAAGATTTTATTTGTTTATTTGAGAGAGAGAGAGAGAGAGCACAAGAGGGGGGAGGGTCAGAGGGAGAAGCAGACTCCGTGCTGAGCAGGGAGCCCGATGTGGGACTCGATCCAGGGACTCCAGGATCATGACCTGAGCCAAAGGCAGTCGCTTAACCAACTGAGCCACCCGGGCACCCTCCCTTTCTTACTTTTTATTATGAAAAATTTTAAACATATAGAAGAGTAGAACAGTACAATAAAAATTTGTATACCTTCCACCAGATTCAACATTTGTTAATATTTTACCATATTTGCTTTTCTTGCTCTCTCTCTCTCCATGCACATATATATTTGTTCCTGTATTATTTTAAAGGAAGTTGTAGACTTCCTGATATTTCAGCATATTCAAGTACTAAAAATAATCTCCTAATACCTATAAGGCCATATAATTATTAACACTAGTTCACTAATGTAATCTAATATCCAGCTCATATTCAAATTATTGCCACTTGTCTCAACATTTATTTATTTATTTATTAAAGATTTTATTTATTTATTTGAGAAAGAGAGAGTATGAGCAGGGGGAGGGGCAGAAGAAGAGGGAGAGAATTTCAAGCAGACTCCCCACTGAGCAGGGAGCCTGATGTGGGGCTCGATCCCAGGACCCTGAGATCATGACCCAAGTGGAAGGCAGATGCTTAACCAACTGAGCCACCCAGGCACCCCCTTGTCTCAATATTTAAAAAAAATAATGGTCATGTTAACAGAAATAGATGCCAACTTGAAGGGGCTCCTACTGGCTAAGTCAAGGATAATTTGATCATCAAAATAAATAATGAATAAATTAAAAGTATGATGAAGAATGGGTTATTTACATAGTTTCAAAGTATCTCTCCCACTCCCACTAAGTGCTTATTAATTACTATGGAAAAAAAAAACTTCAGAAGAGAGAAGCCTGGCTGATACTATACCCCAAACAAAAGAAAAAAGAAAAAGAATGTTTTTATTTTAGTCATTTTCCCCCAAATCAATATCCAACTAAGTTCAAGCATTACAAATAAAATGGTTCTTTAGTCTTTTTAAAACTATACCAGTTCTCTTACCCCTCTCTTTTCCCCTTGCAGTCTATTTGTTGAAAAAGCATTTTTCCTGTAGAATTTCCAACATTCTAAATTTGTCAGTCTTGCCTATTAACACAAGCATTTTTTTAAAGATCTTATTTTTTATTTTTATTTTAAAGATTTTATTTATTTATTTGACAGAGGGAGACACAGAGAGAGAGGGAACACAAGCAGGGGGAGTGGGGGAGGGAGAAGCGGGCTCTCTTCTGAACAAGGAGCCCAATGTGGGGCTCGATCCCAGGACCCTGGGATCATGACCTGAGCTGAAGGCAGACATTTAACGACGGAGCCATCCAGGTGCCCCTAAAGATCTTATTTTTTTTTATAGATTTTATTTATTTATTTGACAGAGACAGAGAAAGCAAGAGCAGGAACACAAACAGTGGGAGTGGGAGAGGGAGAAGCAGGCCTCCTGCCGAGCAGGGATCCTGATGTGGGACTCCATCCCAGGACTCTGGGACCATGACCTGAGCCGAAGGCAGATGCTTAACGACTGAGCCACCAGGCGTCCTAAAGATCTTATTTTTTAAAGTAATCTCTATACCCGACTTAGGGCTCAAACTCACAGCCCCGAGATCAAGAATTGCATTCTCCTCTGACTGAGCCAGCCAGGTCCCAACACAAGCATTTTTGGCTTTAATTTATACCCTATTTCTTGCACAATGTAGTCTGAAAAAATCAGTTAAATTTAATATAGCACTGTTTTTAAAATATTTTTCATAATGCTAAAATTTCAAACATATCCAAAAGTGGATGGAATAACACTGTTTTTTAAATGTTAGTTTTAGGGACACCTGGGTGGCTCAGTCGGTTGGGCATTTGCCTTCGGCTCAGGTCATGATCCTAGGACCCTGGGATCGATCCCCTTGTCGGGCTCCCTGCTCAGCAGGGAACCTGCTTCTCCCTCTGTCTCTGCCTGCCACATCCCCTGCTTGTGCTTTCTCTCTCTGTCAAATAAACAAATAAAATCTTTAAAAAAATAAACGTTAGTTTTGTTTACTATTTTATTGCTTTTTAAAATTGAGGTATAGTTGACATATGACATTAGTCTCAGGTGTGCAACATAATGATTTGATATTTGTATACATTTTGAAATGATCACCACAATAAATCTAGTTAACTTCCTTCATGTTGGAATAACACTGTTATAATGTGCTTCTTTAAAAAAATATTTAGTTATTAATCGTTTATAGATATGTTGCTTTCCAAGAAACTAGTCTCTAAACCAAAACAGTTTGATTTTCAAGTCAGTTTGTGTTTAGATATGCTCAAATCCCTAATATTTGGATCAAGAGAATACTGCATTTGCCAAGAATAAATTAGGAAATGAGTTCTGCAGCAAATGACCCATTGTTTTCCTATAGGCCAGTACTTAGGTCCAACAATCATTTATTAGGTTATTCTTGGCAAATTATATGTCTTAGGGGTCAGGTTAACCTGGGGCATCAGGTTAATATTGATAAGAGAACACTGATTTTTTTCTCTGCCCTTTTAATATGGACCAGGGAAACCTTATAAATCATAGGCGAAGAACAAATAAAAACACATATGAATGATGAATACTTCAAATATATCTTGTCTTCTTTTCACTTAGAATCTTTTTAATAACTTCTAATTCTTTCAGTTTTTAAGTCTGAAACATTTTTCAAGTTTAATTCCAGTTTAGACTTCTCTTAAGGTGAAAGTCACTACTATGATTGCATTGTCATAAATTTATTTCTTGAAAAGTGCATGTCACACTCACGGTCACAATTTTCTCCAGTAGCACTGTGATGGAGAGTCAACTTTGAATACCTACAGAGGACTCTTATATCACAGGTCATCAGTCTCCTTAGAACAAATTCAGGAATGGAGCTTATTCAGTTTTGAGAATCCTTTGGGAAAAAAGGAAAATAGAAAATTATACTTAAATTAGGTATGGAAATGAACATTTATTTAGAATGAGGCTTCTTTTTTCTGAGTTCTTTTTAGTTAATTTACCAGATTACATACCAGTGCTTTCTGATTGCACCTTATTGCTACCTAGGACACACCACAGCTCCCAGTAACTAACTCCCAGCACTCATGGGCTATGCAAGTGAGGGGTGCTCAAGCTCAGCCTGCGTGTGGAGCTTGACCATAAATCTTTCTCAGCGCCAAATTGCTTAGCTTCCAAGTGCAGTGTACCTGCAGTATGATTAATTCGTCTTTTACCATTGTAGTTTAGATGAGAGGTATTGTGGGTTTTTGTTTGCTTTGACAACAGGGCTATTTCAGGGGTGTAAGAGCACTACACGAGGCTCCAGGCTCAGAAGGGCCCTGTGTTTGGGGTTCAGTGCTTTGTGATCACCATGTTGAAATTTTTTTAAAAAAATATTTTATTTATTTGTTAGAGAGAGTGTGCACAAACAGGGGGAGGGGCAGAGGGAGAAGCAGACTCCCCACTGAGCAGGGAGCCCAATGGGGGGCTCGATTTCAGGGCCCCGGGATCATGACCTGTGCTGTAGGCAGATGCTTAACCAACTAAGCCACCCAGGTGCCCCTTGAAATTCTTAATTTAATCTTTGGATATGTGTTTCATAAGTAAGTTCCAAGAGGGCAGTGGAGAACATGCCAGGGCCCTGGAGCTTCCGATGATGCCCCTTCTTCCTCCCACCACATCCCTGCAATAGGTTCTTGGTTTTCTGCTCCCTGCCCCCGGTGCCCCACTCCCTCAATTCCTGCTCCTCACATTCTTCCATCCCCACTGCCCAGTGACTACTGCTACCCTCTGCGTGAGGTAGCAAATGAATTGTGTCAGCAGGAGACCCATGTTAGGCTGTCACCCTTCACTCAACGTGACGGCTTGGACCTGGGTTCAGGGAGGCCCAAGGTTGGGCGCATGTGTCCTGGAGCATCTTGGCAGGGGGGCAATGAGGAAGCTGTTTTGCCCTGGGCTAGCAGAGTCACTGTGCATTCAGCAAGTGGCGTGGGGTGTCCTCTCACCCACTCCTAAGCCAGGTACCTATGGTGTCCTGCCACAGAGGTTGCAACCCTTGCAGGTTGTTCATCTGTTTTGGGTTGGAGCTGCCTGCCTGTGGGAAGGGAAGATCTACTACTGCATTTTCATTTTGCACTGTGCCCTGCAAATTGTATAGCCGGCCTTGACAGCAGTGATTTAATACTTCTCTGCCCTGGGGCACCTGGCCGGTTCCATCTGTGGAGCCTGCAACTCTTGATCTTGGGGTTGTGAGTTTGAGCCCTGTTTTGGGTGTAAAGATGACTTAAAAATAAAATCTTAAAAAAATACTTGTCTGCCCTGAGATATGAGACCGTGTTACCCTAAGGATCCAAATGGCCAGATGTTTTCTGTGTATGTATATATGGCACACCAGACCATAATGGGGGTGGTATGTGACAACAAGCCAAAATCAATTAAATGTTCTTTGAAAACAGTGGAATTCAGATGCTTGCCTGAATTTAACCAGTTTTTTTAAACAAAAATATGTTGGGTATGCTCACAAGCTCCTATGAGATATTAGGGGATTAGAAATATAGGTGACCGTGCTCGCTTTGGCAGCACATATAGAAATATAGGTGACCATTAGGAGGTTGGATATAGGTGACTTTTAAGAGGTGGAAAATTTAAAAATCTAGGGAAAATGAACTAGTTCCTAGTAAAATAAATTATGATACATTTACATAAAAATGAAGTAGATATATATATGTGTGTGTGTGTGTGTGTGTGTGTGAATATAGACTGTGTCTGAAACAAATATTAAGAGAGAAAAAGGAGGTGCTTGGGTGGCTCAGTCGTTTGAGCATCTGACCCTTGATTTCAGCTCAGGTCATGATCTCAGGGTGTGGGATCAAGCAGGATTGAGCCCATTGGGCTCCTCGCTTAGCGGGGAGTCTGCTGGAGATTCTGTCTCTCCCCCTCCCCTCCCCCTGTATGTGCACTCTCTTTCTCTAAAATAAATAAATCTTTAAGAGATTTAAATCTTTTTTTAAATAATAAATAGATCTTTAAAAAAAGAGAGAAAAAGCATGCAAAACAGGATATAGTGTATGATCAATTTCATTATGTTATAGAAAGATACAGACCACATTTCATTGCTTGTAATATTTTTCTCATTTTATTATCTCTGAAATCTTCTTTAGTGTCTTTGAACTGCTTCTTGCTATCACCAGGTGGTAGTTGTGTTGTAATTTGCATTCCCTGAAGATGCTCAACAAAACTTACAGAATAGGTATCAGCAGCATAGAATAAAATCCCAGAGACACCAGTGGAGCACTTTAGCACAGAAGAAAATATTTTGAGGAAAAATAGGGTCATCAGTGACTGACTGAAAATGTGATTTGAAAAAGCTGGATTCTGAATAAGTACGATCTAGAAATACTGCAACTAATTTATTTCAGTTACCTTTTTCTTTTGATGCATGTACAAGAAACACCTTTGTACCTAAGTAAATAAGTCTAAAAATCTCTGACAATAAATATAAGATAAAGACTGATAACAAAGCATTATATCATCATTAATCAGTGTTTCCTAGTGGTGCATCAAATAGTGGGCATTTTTTAATCTATAGTGTCTTAGAGTCAAATGCAATAATTAAAATGCAAATTAAAATGTAAGATATATATTTTTATACAGTAAATATATAGATTTCTGGGAGGATGTGCAAGAATTTGAGCTGGGAATGAGATGAGCCAAAGCCTGTCAGGAGCATTGTCAATGAATACAGTCGAATTATTTAAAAAAGCAAATAACATAAAATGGACTGGGAGCTCATGATCGACTTCTCCTGTATTGCAAAATAATGCAAATTAATCTTAAAATCAATGGTCTCACAAGTTAAGCATTAAAATCGCTTTCACCACAATGTAAAATGATAGTTTATGGGGGATAAAAGGAAGAAAAAAGATTAAGTTTGAGGAGAATTGTACCTGTCCTTAGAGAGATTATTGACCCTACTGCGAAATGGAGTCTCACACTTGACCATGTCCAGACCCAGACCGTGGAGCAAAATTCTACCCATCCAGGTTGGAGTATCTTGGGGACTTTAATAGACCTGTGGTTGGTTTTTAAGCCATTTTCCTTGAACTTCTCTCCTCCACTAATAAATGAGCTTGGTTTGTATTTGTTTTATGTGTTATAATTACACATAAGATTGTATTTGGGAACAAAATAAGCATTCTACTTCTTTGCTAAAACAGTGTTTGACAGCTACCCGTCCATGGGCTGAGGTTGCACGGAGACAAAAGAAGGGATGATAAAGTGTCAGAATTATACCTGGGAAGACAGAGTGTTTGTCAACTCTGAAGGCTGAAGGCTTGTATGTAAGCTTCAAGAGGAAGACAAAGAGGTGTGCATTAGGTGCCTCGGATCAGTCAGGGATCAGGCTTGTCAATAGAGCCTTGTCCAGGGTGGTCCTTTTAGTTGTTAATCCTGTCCTTGGGGATGTGACACTGCCACTTCGAGGAGCCACACAGAGCCCGACAAAAGCAAACTCTCCTTGCAGTTCACGGCATTTACAGACTTTGAGGATTATTTAAGTCTGTTTATTTCCCATATTACCTTCTTTTTGCCTTGACATTGTGTGCTTACTCTGCAGTGAGTGGACCAGCTTGCAATTCAGAGTGCAGCGACTAAAAGCCCAGACTTTGAAGTCACATAGATTTGGTTTATGGTTCTGACAGTTAGAAAGCTGTGTGTGGCCTGAAGCAGGTCATGTGACCTTGGAGGCTCAGGTTCCGCATCTGCAAATTGGTCCGTGTCCTCCCAGTTTGCTAAGGTTGCTGTGGTGGTTACATGACAGAAGGTTTGCAAAGTGCCTCCTGAACGTTAGACACTCAAGCAATAGTACTATTCCTGTTGTTCGGGGACTACACATCGGCATTTGTCCATTTAATTTCCCCGGCTCTGTGGCAACTAAGTAAATGAAATAGATGCACAACTGAGTTGCATCACCTTTGTGAAGATTTGGCATTCCTCCCCTGTGATCAGCTTACTTCTTCACTTTCATGCATCTGTTCTCCATCTCCTAGGATCATTGTGATGATTAAACGAGGCAACGAGCGCTTAGCAGAACACTTGGCAAATGTTAGTGACTCATTAATTGTTCGCTACCCTCAGTGGACAGCCCCACTTTGCTGAAGAGGAATCTGAGGCACAGAGAAGTGAAGTAACGTGGCCGAGGGTCCACAGCTAATAAGTAGCGCAAACAGAATTTGACTCCCGCTGGTCCGCTTCCACACCTGTGCTCCGAATCTCTGCACTCCCTGACCTCTAATTCAATCTGAACCCTTGATAAAGAGCCTCGGCATTGTTTTGGGTGAGGTAGAAACCCTAGCTCTGTGCCAAAGCCACGTGCTTATTCATAAACAACCGAAGAAGTAGCAAGTCACCAGTGGAGACGTGACCCCCACCAGTGTCCCCTTTCTTAGGCCTTTCTTTCTCTCCTCAGGTGAAGTCTTTTCTGGGTCCTGTCCACTCTGAGGGTTGCTGCCCCAAGGCCACAGCTTTCTTCCATACGAGACTGCCCCGCACAACAAATCTCTGTGTGAAAGTTTGCACAAAAGAGGGCTGGAAAAGAAGTGGCTTCAAATGCTCTGTTGTAGGGCTCTGGCAAAAAGACTAATTGGTATTTTTATTCCAAACGGGGGGAAAATTGCCTAATAGCAATCACCCATGCAAACTGTTCATTCTTGTTTCAGCTCAAAGGCCTCAGGCGGGGGAAACAGCTCTTGTTCACTCTGTGGTTTGTGTGGTAGAGATAGGCGGATGCAGTTGAAATTCTATGTATAGGCCAGTGTAAATCACTAAACAGTTCAATCTCATTTTTGTTCCATCTTTTTATTTCAAGATATTTTATACCACCAACAGTACATGCAGTTAAACCACAAACTCCCATCACCTACCTACATTAAATGTACAAAATAGGGCTGAGGTTTTTCCAGAGTCTTGTGCACACGTATTTACTATAATCTGACTAGATGATGGAAGAGTTTTAGGCATTACTGAAAAATTGGATGATTTTTAGAGTTGAATGCAAAGCAGATGGCTGTGATTTCTACCTTAATTCATCCAGTTGAGGGATGCCTGGGTGGCTCAGTTGGTTAAGCCTCCGACTCTTGATTTCAGCTCAGGTCATGATCTCAGGGTTGTGAGACAGAGCCCCACATTTGGCTCCACGGCCAGCAGGGAGTCAGCTCAAGATTCTCTCTCTCTCTCTGCCTCTCCCCCCCCGCTTGTGCTCCTGTGCTCTCTCCCTCTCTCTCTCTCTCTCTCTCAAAAATCAATCAATCAATCAATCAATCAATCTTTTAAAAAGGAGAGCTTTGGGGGCACCTGGCTGGCTCAGTTGGTAGAGCATGCAACCTTTGATCTTGGGGTAGTGAGTTCAAGCCCCCACTGGGTATAGAAATTACTTAAAAATAAAATCTTCGGGTGCCTGGATGGTGCAGTCAGTTGAGCCTTCTACTCTTGGTTTTGGCTCAGGTCATGATCTCAGGGTTGTTAGATTGAGCCTCATAATGGGCTCTGTGCTCAGCAGGGAGTCTGCTGGAGATTCTCTCTCTCCTTCTCCCTCTGTCCCTCCCCTCAGTCTCTGTTTCTCTCTCTCTAAAATAAATCTTTAAAAAAATAAAATCTTACAAAATAAAAAATAAATAAAATCTTTAAAGAAAAAATGGAGATCTTTGGAACTCAATGAAAAAAAATAAGAGCATTTCTTCAGACGGCATATGGTGTCTGGATTCTGAGGACTTTGTGGTGTGGTGGATAGAACTGTGTAGGGGGCATCAGGATGCCTGAGTTCTAGCCCTCATTCTGCCATCCACTCTCTATGAGGCAGCTGGTATGTTGCTTTTACTTTCCTGGAACTCAGTGCTCTGTCTCTAAACTAAAGGGCTGGACCACATCATCTCTGAATCTCTATTTATTGCACATAAATTAGCTGTTACCTGATTGGTTTCTCATTCATTATAGAATGCATTCTTCTCATTCCAAGGGATTTGGTGGGGGAAGAGACTTTTTGTTTTTCATAACTTTGGGAAAGCCTGTAGGATATCTTGGCTTCCCTTTCCTGGATTGATGTTTCGTTTTCTGTAGCCCCAAAGCAATTTATTACAATAGACTTGCTCTGTGGGTTTTTTTTTTTTTGCAAGGGGTGGGGTATTTAAAAAAATTTTAACTCCAGTATAATTAACATACAGTGTTATATTAGTTTCAGGTGTACAATATAGTGATTCAGCAATTCTATACATTACTCAGCGCTCATCATGATAAGGATACTCTTCATCCCCTGTGCCTATTTCACCCATCCCCCCACCCATCAGCTATGTGGGGCTTTATTTCCTGTAATATAACACAGAAAAAACTTTCTGGGTTTATCATAATTTAACAGTATTGGACTACCTATGCCTTTTCCCAAATTTTGAACATCATTAATGGACAAAGAGCGGCCATATATACCCTCTTGCACTGTTCAGTTTGTAACAAAGAGCATTTGAAAACCTTTTCTGGGGTAGGTGTATAGGTGATGATTCTGTGCTACTGCTTGTAGAAAGTTTTTGGTAAATTGATGAATGATGACACAGATAGATGATTTTTGAGTCTACTTCTTGCTGTCAAGGCCAAACTCCTAGAATTCAGTCTCTGTCAGGAATATCCACTAGTTTTTTGTCAGAGGATTTGGCCACCCTTTGGATGTTAACTAGTCATTTGGTATACCTCCCAAATAGTTTTGAAACCCTTGAAGATGTGTAATCCAGCCAGCTAGCCAGCCAGCCAATGTTTACTAAGCCCTCCTCCATGGCAAACACTGTTCTAATATGACAGTGAACACAACAGATTAGAATCTTTGACCTCATAGGGTTTACATTCTAGTGGGGCTGTGAGGTCAGTGGGGAGATAAACAATAACCAAAATTAAGAAGAAAGCATATAGTATGTCATATGCTAGTAAGCACTCTGCAGAAAAGTAAAGGCAGGAAAGGGTGTAGGGAATGGTGATGGTAGGGACGGCAATTCTAAATTTGCCTAAGCTATTTTGGAAGAAGCTGACGTTTGAGGCAGTATGAAGTGTGGTTCCCAGTGTGGGCTCTGGAGCCTGAGTTCCTGGGTGCAGATGCAGGCTCCACTGTTTACTAACTGTGTGACTTTGAGCGAGTTACTTCCACGTTAGGCATTCCAGTGGTCTTTGCCCTTGATTTTGCCTCTGCCTGGATAGTTCTTCCTCTGGATCTTCATTTTGCTCATTTGTTCACTTCATTTAGGCCCATGCCCAGGTCTTCTTATGAGAGAAAGCTTCCTTCGCTGCACTCTCCCTCCATCATTTCCTTACCCTTATTATGCTTAATAAGTGGTAGTTATTGAATCTGATGCCCCTCCCTTTTTTAAAGATTTTATTTATTTATTTGACAGAGAGAGAGAGAGCATGAGCAGGGGAGAGGAGCAAAAGGAGAGGGAGAGGCAGGCTCCCCTCAGAGCAGGTAGCCTGACTCGGGACTCAATTCCAGGACCCTGGGATCATGACCTGAGCTAAAGGTGGATGCTTAACCGACTGAGCCACCCAGGTGCCCTGAATCTGATGCCCCTTATTGGGATGCCAAGTCCCATAGATGTGTTTCCTACTGGGTGAACAGGTCCCACTTTGGATTCATTTTAAATCAATCTCTGACAAATTTCAAGTGGTATCGCCTTGTTTAAGGAGTCCAGGATTGAATTTATGAGCCTGGATTTGTGCATGAGTTTGTATACTTTGCTCTGACAACCAGCTCTTGCCTCCTCTGCCTTTGCCTGTTTGGACTGAAGAATCCAGATCCTCAGACCCTCAGACATTTGCCACCCTCATCTCCCCTCCAAGGTTACTGTGTTTGTTGGTGGTCAATATGTGTTGCATCAATAGGGTTCACGTTAGGAGAGCTTTCCTAAACTCTATCTTAACATATCTTTAAAAAATTATTTCATCATAAACACTTTTTATTAGTTTCAGAGGTAGAATTTAGTGATTCATCAGTTGCATATAATACCCAGTGCTCATTACATCAAGTGCCCTCCTTAATGCCCATCACCCAATTATCCCTTCCCCCCCACCTCCCCTCCAGCAACCCTTAGTTTATTTCCTAGAGTTCAGTGTCTCTTATGGTTTGCCTTCCTCTCAATTTTCATCTTATTTTATTTTTCCTTCCCTTCCCCGTGTTCATCTGTTTTGTTTCTTAAATTCCACATATGAGTGAAATCATACAGCATTTGTCTTTCTCTGACTGACTTGTTTCACTTAGTATAATACCCTCTGGTTCCATCCATGTCGTTGAAAATGGCAAGATTTCATTCTTTTTGATGGCTGAATAATATTCCATTATATATCTATCATCCATCGAAGGACATGTGGGCTCTTTCCATAGTTTGGCTATTGTGGACATTGTTGCTATAAACATTGGGATGCATGTTTATATCCTTTGGATCACTGTTTGTATCCTTTGGATAAATACCTAGTAGTACAATTGCTGGGTCATTGGGTAGCTCTATTTTTATCTTTTTGAGGAACCTCCATACTGTTTTCCAGAGTGTCTGCACCAGCTTGCATTCCCACCCACAGTGTAGGAGGGTTCCCCTTTCTCCGCATCCTTGCCAACATCTGTCGTTTCCTGACTTGTTAATTTTAGCCATTCTGACTGGTGTGAGGTGGTATCTCACTGTGGTTTTGATTTGGGATTTCCCTGATGCTGAGTGATGTGGAGCATTTTTTCATGTGTCTGTTGGCCTTTGTATGTCTTCTTTGCAGAACTCTCTGTTTATGTCTTCTGCCCATGTCTTGACTGGATTATTTGTTCATCATAAATGCTTTTATTGTTGAAATTATTAATGACAACTTAGAGTTGGTGAAAGTGACTTCTGGTATTCCACAACATCTTCCTGCCAACCCCCCCTGAAAACCCCACTTGCCCACTGTGAACACAACAAAGAAGGCGGAAGTTGAGGCAGAGGTGAGAGCCTCTATTGATCACTCTCTCACCTCACACTAACTTTTGTCTTTTCAGAGTTCATCTAACTAGCTTAATAATTAACTATTCTATCAACAGACTGTTTTGGCCCCGAAGGTATGTTTATTTCTACAGTGCGTTGCAAAGTTCCTTGCACACAGTAGGTACCCAGTAAAGTTTGCTAACTGAATGAACCAACCAACCAACAAATGGGTAAGTGATTGTTGAAATCTTACTATGCAGTGTGGCTTATTTTCCATGCCCGTCGGGCCACTCCCTGTGCATGCCCTGAATGAGCTAGTTGCTCTAACATTATATGGATGCATTTGAGTTTCTTCATAAGTGGCTTCCTGATGCTGCTCTCTTTTTGCCAATCTGGAGAAAGTTAGAGGCAAGCCCAATGGAGGAGCTGATGTTTCTTTCCTGCAATGAGTTCTTCACCTCAACCAGATTCTTAAGCAGAGCATTTTGCTCTTATATCTACATTGCTGTTCACATGCACCTCATTCACTCATTCAGCAAATATTTATTGAGTTCCTACCACACACCTGGCACTGATTCTGAACCCTAGAGATAGAGCTTTGAACAAAACATTTGTGGCTCTTGTCCTCCCATCTGCTTAGAGAGACAGACAATAAACACACCCACATAAATAAATAAGGACACTATCAAAAGTGGTAAGTACTAGGAATGGGTGGATGGGATTGAAAGTGATTGGGAGACTACTGTAGACTGTTTAAGGAACTTCCCTGAGGGAGTGACACTTAAAGTGAGATCTGAATGGAAGTAATCATGCAAAGATCAGAAAGAAGAACATTGTAGGCAGAGGGACAAATTAAAGCAAAGGCTTTAATTAATTAATTAATTTAAAGTTTACTTATATTTTTTAGTAATCTCTAAACCTAACGGGGGGCTGAAACTCAAGACCCTGAGATCAAGAGCTGCATGCTCCTCCAACTGAGCCATCCAGGTGCCCCCAAAGGCTTTATTTAAACTGTAATAGAGGACTACAAAGAAGATCTGGTGGCTAGACTATAGTGGGTGAGGAGGAAATGATAAGTAATGAGGCCAGTGAGCTGGGTGGGGGTTAGATCACAAAGGAACTTACACTTCATGGTAAGGAGTCTAGATTCTATACTAAGTATGTTGGGAAACCACTGGGGGAGGTGCCTCAAGCAAAGGAGTGACATGATCACATTTTTATTTTACAGTGATCACTGTGTCCACCATGAGGAAAATCGATTATAGAGGGACAAGATTGGGAATAGGGGACAGATTGGGAAGTTATTAAAGTAATCAAAGCAATAATTAGTAGCTCAGGCAAGGGTAGTAGTAGTGGAAGTGGCAAGAAGTCAGGTTTCGTATATATTTTTGAGGGTAAAGCCATCAGGATTGCTGATGGTTTGGATATGGGAGTTGAGGGAAAGAGAAGAAACGAGTAAGTTCTTTTTAGCTTGAGCAACTGGGTGGATGGTGATGTTATCTTAATGAGAAAGGGCAAAATGGGAAAGAATGTGTTTAGATAGGGCATCAAGTTTTATTTTGGTGTTCTTACATTGAGGTGTTTAGCTATCCATGCGATGGTATTGTCTGGTTATATTTTAGATATGCCCGCACTGGACAGGAGAGAAGTCAGAACTGTGTCTTCATTCATTCGTTTAGGAATATTTATTGACCACTTATTATGTGCCGGGCACTGGGGAGCTGGGTGGGGGTTAGATCACAAAGGAACTTACACTTCATGGTAAGGAGTCTAGATTCTATACTAAGTATGATGGGAAACCACTGGGGGAGGTGCCTCAAGCAAAGGAGTGACATGATCACATTTTTATCCCCGGTCAGGGGATACAGTGTTGAACAAAATAGATAAAGTCTCTGCCCACGTGGAACTCACTTTCTAGTGAGTGGTTTCAGACTGCAAGAAACAGTGAAGCATATAAACAAGACCTATTCAGAGTATGATAACTGCTATGAAGAAAATAAAACAGGGTGGATTGTAGAGGGTCTTTCTAGAGTCTTAACTCTTTCTTTTGTGTTAGTATTTTATTTACTAACAAGAGTAACAATAATTCATTTAGTACTACTGTGTTTTAGGCCCTGTGCTGAATCTGATCCCAGAGAGATGAAAAAAATACAGATAACCTTTGGTCTCAAGGAGGTCCGTCTGGTGGAGGAATCCTGTGAATACAGGGCAAAATGAAATGAGTGCTTCATACAACAAGCAGTAGGTTTTGAGGGTTTCTTCTGGGAGAATTAGGGAAGAGTTCACAGAGGAATTTGAATCTGGCCTTGAATGGGTTGCAGTTTCAGGGAGGCTTATTGCTATTTAAAGCAGACATTCCTAAGAGCTGCAGTTGCCCTAAGGCCTCTGGGCTGCCTCTAGATGTGTCACCAGGGATGTTTGAGCATAGGCTGAGTGCTTACTCGGCTGAGATGTACCAGAGAAGATTCATACATTGAACAGACAGCAGATTGGACTTGCTTGTCCTGAATTACCTTCCAGCCTGAGAGTCTGTGATTCCACAGTGGTTAGAGTGCTGCAAACCAGATTATTCTCTTTTATATTTGAGACATCTCTTCTGTCCTCTGCAAAGCTGTTCACACAATTAAACTGTAACTTCCTCTGGCCAAGATAAGCCAATCAAATCTCTGAATAATCACAAATTTGAGATGGGTGTGGTAAAAGCAATAAATTCTCATTGTTGAGTATTCCACAAAAGATGTAGTCCCCTGTGTTTGGTATGGAGTTAGGGGCCTCACAGGGGAAACTGGAAGATTCAAGCTTATTTCTGCCTAAAAGTAACTAAGACAGTTGAGCTTGAAATCTTGAGCTCAGTTCTTGATCTTGCTTCATAGAGTGTGATTGGTAATGAAATCACATGTGAGTCTGTTTTGTATTTCACGTATGTGATGGTTTCTCTATTATATTTGACCACGTGTTGCAGAAGGATGTATCAGTTACAACATGTAATTTTATTTGTGGGGCCTTGGACCCCTTGAATTTAGTCTGTAAGCTAGCATGGCCATTGTTGTTGGAGGCCAAAATTAATGAACTAACTTATTCTTTAAAGGAGTATAAGTTTTGACTTTACAGTGTGAGAAATTTACAGTCTACAGCCTTTGGTCAGCTTAACACGTAAGTCTAGTTCTATCTTCATTCTTTCAGGACTTCCAGGCTGTTTCTCTGCCTAGTACTAGAGGAAATGAAGTTTGTTTGACCTGGTGTTCAAGCCTAATGCCTGGGTCTGGCCTCAGCTGCCCTTGTAGATGGTCTACAGATCCATGGCTTCTCATTCCCCTGGGTTTCTGTTGAAGTCTCTTCCCCTAGGCTCACTTCTTAGATTGCCATCTTTTGACAGTTCCTTAAAGTTGAATAATGTTTTTCTGGAGTATTCCAAGCTAGAGAACTTCACTTTCTAATTCAGCTGGTACTACTGATAAAGATTGTAGGCCAGAGAAGAGAAAACCAAACTGATCTTTGTTAGCATTTCTCCTCAGCAACAAAAACATGAGACAATTTGTATTGGAAACTCTTTGTCTGGTTCCTCCTTTTTCCCTTCTTCCAAAAAAAAATGTATAATGCTATTTTCTCAATGATTTTATTCTTCTAAACAACTGTATATGAGTTACCACGCTCAGACCTTAAGGTAGAACATCAAGGCCCAGAAACTTACTTGGAAGTCTGTGTCATAATCCAGTGTTCTCAAAAACTTCTCAAAATCAAAATTAATTCAATAAAGTATGTCAAGTACCATTTGGAGTGTGTGTGTGTAGCGGAAGAAGGAGTTTATGAGCAACTGACCAAAAAGATGGAGTTTTAAGACTCAGAGAGGTTAAGGGTTCTGAGAGAAAGCAGAAGAGGAGAGTTAATAGTGGGGCTGGCGGAGGTGGGACATACCCAGAGCATCGCCACCATCAGTCATTGCTACTCTGGGTCCCCTTGCTTGATTTCAGAGGAGGCCCCTGCAGGGAGCCACATCCTTTCTGCAGTCTTCCTCTACAGTTCACCTTAACTATGACTGTTTTTCTCTTGGAGTCCTATTTTGGAACTGTGGAGCTGGTGGTTCCTTTTCCCACATGGAATGCTTGGTCACTAAAGTGACATGTCATAGGAACTATTTGTGTCCCTCTCTTTATGACAGGCCACGTGTGGACAACCATACTGGAGTATGAAGGAGCATCTGTTGGCAGAGAGCTCACAACACCTAGAAACCCCCCAACCTACAGGGGAAAAAAAAAAACTAGGCAAAAATAAACCAAACAAACCCAGAGCTAGAGATTTTGTTATTCTTCTTTCAACTCTATGGGGAATAAATGAAATTCTTTTTTTTCCATGTTGTGATTAGCTGTAAGCTCCACTTTAAAAGACAATAGGCTTGCTCAAAAGTTGCTTTAAAAGATTTTTTTTTTCTTGGACAATAAGCGTCCTAATAAAAAACAAGTTATGCAAATAAAGTCATTTCTGTTTCTGGAAATCACGTTTATAAGCACCACAAATACATTTCAATTGATAAAGGAAGCAGTAGGTAAAAATGTGTAGTCAAATACTTCCTGTTCACTACCGACATATACATATTTTTCTAGTACATTGCTCAATTGTGAAATCAGGGGGAAAGCATGTAATAAACATTTTTTGCAGCAAATTTTAGTAAAATATCTGTAAAAAGAAGACCAAATATACCAATGTTGAATATTACAATGTATTTGATTAATTTTTTCTTCTTTTAATACAAAATTGTCAGATAATCTTGTCTTGCAAAAATACTACATTTTAAAATTCAGTGTGGTGCTATCAGGCACCCCCGGTCTCTTCGAGCTATAACTGGTACCGAGCTTGTGCTGCTTGTCAAAATTTAATGAGAGGGCCCGTTCTAAAATAATTGAATTTTCATATCAGAACGAACCAGGATTACTCAGACAATAAAATTGCTGAGTCCTGTACTGTTACCGGCAAATACCTTTTGCTTTGCTCATGAAATCAGTATGTAAATGTTCAGGGTTTGTATTTAAGGCATCTTAGGCATTTGGAGTTGTAGTACTAGCAATAATTTCAAATGGTGCCGGTGATAAGTAGCTGGTTTTTTATAATGTTCAAAGTGTAATTTGTTTGGTGAATCGGGATAAGCATTTGGTTTATATTTTATATAAATGTTAATGCATTTGCAGTTTAATTATGTTTCTTAACTTTTAACATTTCAGAAGTCAAATTTGAAGACTAGTCCATCAGATTGTCTTGCTTTCATAACATTCTGAAAAATGGGAGCACCCCCATGCAGTGAGTTTGAAAAGTAAGAGGTGCCTATGAAGTTTGTGACGGTATGTTTTGGGAGCTAGGAGCACTGATAATGAAGTGGAAGAAATGCCATGCCTTAGGTGTGCCCTCCCCCATAACACTGAGCTCTTTGAGACAGAGCTTTGGACTTGAGAGCCCTCTATCAACAGTAAGGAAGACACCTTCAGGGAGTGGCTAATTTATTTCTTTTATAATAATTGAGTTGGAGAGCGACTATGAATAAAGTAGTATAATTTCAAAAATTAACGTGGGTATGTGTAACAATGCAGTGATTGAGGGTACCAGGACAGAAATGAGCTCTTTCTGGTGTGGTGGAGAAAGTTGGTTTAAGAAGTTATCTTCCACATGCTTATTTTAAAAATGATCTGCAGGTTTTTAGCCTTTAAGCAAATGTCTACACCACTCAAAAAGTTAGCTCTGTAATTTGCAAGAGATAGCAACATTTGTCCAAACTGTGATTTTTTTTTTTTTTTTTTTTTACATATCTCCTTCATGACGTGGCTTAATGCAACCTTAGAGGCAGGAGATCTAGCTTTTTCTTTCCTTCCCATCACAGACTGTAAAGATCATCAAACCACAGCTCACAGACCAAATATGACCTGTTGCCTGATTTTATAAATAAAGCTTTATTGGAACACAGTCACAATCATTTATTCATGTATTGTCTATGGCAGCTTTCATGCTACAATGGCAGAGTTGAGAAGTTGGAACAGAGACCATATGGCCCACAAAGTTTAAAATATTTACTATCTGACTCTTTACAGAAAAAGTTTGCAGGCCCCTGATTTAGGCCTTGGGCAGATTACTTCTCATTTTTCATTGGTGGTGCTGGTGGTGGTGGTGATGATGATAGCTAATATGTACTGAGCACTTACTGACTGTGTCAGATACTGTCCCACACAATTTGCATCCATACACTCACTTAACCCTCACAGCAACCCAATATTACAGCATTGTCACTATCCTCATTTTGCAGATAGGGGAAAGGAGAAACAGAGATTGAGTGACATGTCCCTCCTGATCACTTGGCTAGTGAATGGCAGAGTCAAGGAAAATTGGCTTAAGAACTTATGCTCCTTTTTATTTTTAATTTATATTATGGAATTTTCAAGCATACATAAAATAGAGTGTAATGAATCACTAGGTACTCATCACTCAGCTTCAATAATTAATAAGATGTTGCTGTTTTTGTTCATCTACTATCCCTCACCATACCTCCCAAATATTTTTTAATGTATGTAGAACAAATCTTAAACATCATTTGATTGCACCTTCAAATAATTCAATATGTATCTCTACCAGATAAACTTTATTTTTTTTAAAAAGATTTTAAAAATTTATTTATGTGAGAGAGAGCACATGAGCAGGGACAGAGGGAGAGGGAGAAGCAGACTCCCCACCGAGCAGGGAGCCTGATGCAGGGCTGGATCCCAGGACCCTGGGATCATAACCTGAGTTAAAGGCAGACAGATGCTTAACCCACTGAGCCACTCAGTCACCCTACTGCCCTACCAGATAAACTTTAAAAAATGTAACCGAAGTGCCATTATGATATCTAACAAAATTCACAATAATTCCATAATATCATCTAATATCCAGTCCATATTAAAATGTTTCTGATTGTCTGAAGTTTTTCTTTTGTCAGTTGATTTGTTTAAATCATCATCAAAGATCTACTCATTGCACTTAGAAATTACGTTACTATGTTTCTCTTACTATATAATGGCCCCTACCTTTTTCTTCCCCTACCCCTGCCATTTTTTATTTTTTAAAAAATGGATTCATTTGAACTATGGAATGTCCCACATTCTGGATTTGAGCAGTTGCTTTTTTTGGTGCAGTTTAACTTGTTCCTCTCTTCCTGGAAATTTTTTTATACTCACGAGTAGATTTAGGGGTTGATTAAATTAAGAGGGGTGTGTGTGTGTGTGTGTGTGTGTGTGTGTGTGTGTGTGTGTGTGTATGCAAGCACATTTTTGGGACTTTTTCATAGTTATTGATGTGTATTTCCTATTGTATCATACTAGGAGTCACATAATGTCTGGTTGTTATTGCTAAAAAGTGATGCAAGCTGGGGTGCCTGGGTGGCTCAGTCGGTTAGGCGGCTGCCTTCGGCTCAGGTCATGATCCCAGGGTCCTGGGATTGAGTCCCGCATCGGGCTCCCTGCTCAGCGGGGAGTCTGCTTCTCCCTCTGCCTCTGCTGTGCTCGCTGTCTCTCAAATAAATAAATAAATAAAATCTTTTTTAAAAAAAGTGATGCAAGCTTTCCTCAGTGGGTTCAGGTGGTGTCAGCCCAATTCAGCCTATGAAGTTTTCCCCATCAACTTTTCTCCTAGTGGTTTTATCATCAGTTAGCGATTGTTTCCTAGATCCATTATTTCATTGAGAGTTGCAAAATGGTGATTTTTGGATTTTTTTTTTATTCTTCCATAAGAACGTTCCCTCTTCAATGATTTGGCTGCTCTGAGATACAGTTTATAAAGGAGAAGCAGAATAAATGCTTACTTTTTATTCTTTATTTATGAATTTTTATTGTGATAGGTTAGTATCTTAGCAGCTTCCAGTAGTGACCACTGATTATTTATTTAAAAACTTGTGGATTTTTAAATCTATTTTGCTTCAATAGATTATAATAAATGTTTTTGAGGCTTTAATTGCCCTATTTTTGGCCTGAGGGAGCTGCAGTGGGCTCTTGCATCTTTTTGACATGACCAGGAATCTTTGAAAGCATACTAGCTTTCTGGCCCAACAAGATATACCAGGGCATTTGGTACATTTCATTGCCCAAATCCAGAATCAGCCATTTCCCCCAGAAGTTCTGGTTCCTTTTGCTGGGAAATGTCACTTAGAAATTACAGTTTTAGTGCTACTCATGCTACTGGATGGTCACTGCTCTAGACTTTTCAGTGGATAAAGCTAAAAAATATGTACTTTATAGAAAGAGAATAATAAATCATGAGTTCTTTCTTTTTAGAGAGAGAGCATGGAGGTGGAGGGGCAGAGGGAGAGGAAGAGAGAGACTCTTAAGCAGGCTCCACACAATGTGGAACCTGAGGCAGGACTCATTCCCACCACCCCGAGATCACAACCCAAGATGAAACCATGAGTTGGACAATCAAGTGACTAAGCCACCCAGGCGCCCCTGAGTTCATTTTGGTATTTCCAATTTAAGTATAGGATTTCAGGATTTTTACTTAAATTTTTTGATTTTATATTTGAGTCTCTTTTTCTTTATGCCGAGATTTTTGATTCCTAATGATAACATACTTATTTGCTCTTACAGTTTACATAAGGTAATTTAAAAATAACACTACCAATATTAACAGTAAGATGGTTTAAGTTTTCTATTCTCTTAACTCTATCCTGAATGGCTTCTCAGTAAAATGGGAATTATATTCCTGGATCTGCCTGAAGTTCATGTGCGGAAGCAGGTGATCTGTTGACATACTTCCTTCTGTGAGATTTCTTATAAATCAGTTTGGTTTTAGATAGTTTCAAAAATGTGTGAGATGGTTAGAGTGCTTGTGTTTGAGCCAGCAGGTCCCGGTTCCAAGTTCTTCATTAGGCTTTGACTCCAAAGTAATAATGATCTTTTGTTATAAGAACATATACCCCTCCAGATACTATAAAGCAAGCAAACATCACACAAAAAGCTAAATGGTAGGATGACTTACATATTGTGTATTGCTTTCTGATATATAAACC
Organism: Callorhinus ursinus; assembly: GCF_003265705.2. NCBI lineage: Eukaryota > Metazoa > Chordata > Mammalia > Carnivora > Otariidae > Callorhinus > Callorhinus ursinus. The sequence continues at coordinate 3,934,021 of NW_027397126.1, forward strand.
ACCTTCATATATGTTGTCTCGTTTGGTCCTCATATCTCCCCTAGGTGGTAAGTACCATCATTATCGCTATTTTCCAAATGGGGATCAGAGGGATTAAGTACTAGTCCAAAGTGGAATCCTCTACCTCAGCAGAGTCTGAGGTCTTTGGATTCATGATCTAACATTCCTTCTCATACATCAAGCTAGTCAACATGTCCTAGGATGATGTCTGCAGCTCAGTAGGGGTGGTCCTTTTAAGTTCCTTGGAACATTTTCCTGAGAAGGTCTAATGGTCCTTTCCTTTGATAGCTCTTAGGTGGTCAGGTGCAGAGCCCAAGGTACGGACTTGAGTGCCCCTCATTTTTAATGTTTCCATTGCTCTCCTGTCCCATTCCCACCCCAGCTTGGCTGTTTGAATTGCTTGAAGGAGGAGGAGGAGATCTAGTGGAACTTCTTCCTTCAACTCAGAACGTAACTGCAATAGCCATGCCTGATCTGGCGTCTGCTCGAGCAGCTGCTGCTGGGGTTGCCTTCCACTTGGGCTCCATGTGCCAAAGCCAGCAGTAGACATCGTAAGGGAACTTCCTACTCTTTTTTCCTCTGCTGTATCAGATGGAGAGTTCAAGTCATTTCATACTGGTGATTATTCAGCCAGAAAATAGCAGTAGTTTTTCCAGTGTTACCCAGACCTACTGAAATGCTAGCTTATTTCTCCTCAAAAACTTCTTGCGTGTTGATTTCAACTGTAGCTTCCCTGAAATTTATGAAACCTCAGAGAAAGAGGTGCATTAAGCACAAAATATAGCCAAGGGCACGAAGTAAAGGGTCTGTATTCTACTAACGTTCTCCAAGGAGCTGGAGAGTGTCTGAATTGGACCTGAAGGGAAGAGTATTGGAATGTTTGAGGATTTGCCACATCCGTTGTATGCCTATAGTTTGAGCAAGGTAGAGGAGAGCTGGAAAATCTCCACTGTGTACCTGCGTACCCAGATGAGCACTCACTCTGGGAGGCAAGAATTGTTATTTCCTTCACTGTGCCAGCAACCCCCACCCCCACTCCTAATTCTCACAAGGGATCTGGAAGCAGAATGTTTGGGTTCAAATCCTGACTCCACCAGAGTACACCTTTGGGAAAGTCACTTAATCTTTCTGTGCGTCTGTTCTCTTGCTGTCAAACTTGCCTGATATGATTGTGAGGATCAAAGAGCTAACTTCATAATACATAACACAGAGCTTGGCACAGAGCAGTCACTCAACTGCTGGATTTTATTATTTGTCATCAATGTTATTGATTACTGTCATTATCATCATCTTCATCAAAGTAATATCCCATATAGTGATACAAATCACAAGTAGCAGTGGGACTTTTTACTCTCCCATTTTAGTTACTTCCTTAAAAAGTGTGAGTGTTTCTTTAATAATGAGCATTAGTTAAAAATGTGCCCTTCCCCAACCTTTCAACGGCCTCCAGATTATTCCCTCTGCTCCTACCCTTCAGGGCTTCAACAGCATCTTCATCATCCTCTTCCTCAACTTCCTTTTACAGTAAAATGCCTCAAAAGAATTATTTGGGTTCATAGTTTCCAATCCCTCTTCTCCCCTTCACACCTGAACCTACTCTAGCAAGGCTTTAACTCCTACCACTGAAAACATTGCGCTCAGGGTCACTGGTGACTTCCCTATTGCCTTCATATTGCCACCTGTAAGTCAGTGGTGGGATGCCCCACGTCTGCTCCTCTCTCTCTTCTCTATCAGCACAGTCTATTTCAGTGACCTCATCCAATCCTTGACTAAATATTGCCCAACCTCCGCTTTCCTGGTGATAAATAATCACAGGTTGCGGGGCGTTGTCAGTTAAGGCTGCCTCTTGCCCTGCCGTCCTACCTTTCCCTATCGATCCTGCAGCCCTCTCCACCTCTCCCCCATTCGGCTCTCCTCAAGCCCCAGTCTCCCTCTGCCCCTTACCTTCAGCAGAGGCCCTCCCCTTATCTGGAGGATTCAAGCTCCCCAAATTTCTCTCCTGCATTTTCCTCATGAACCTGTGCCCCGCAAAGTCCCTGATGACTTCCTCCCTGGCCAAATGCAGTGGCTTGTACATTCCTTTTCCATGACCTCAAAGGTGGCATTTATTGTTTTCTTTCAAGGTGGCTAGGATTTTGGCAGTGGTGGTTAGGGGAGGGGAGAGATGTTCAGAAGTCATTTAGCACCCAGCCCTGTGGATACATTTAAGGATCCGACTAGATCAGTATGTAAACAAACAAATGAGACTAAGAGTGACCACCGTTCCTTCATTCACAAGCTCTGGTCACCTTAGAAGTGCTACCTGTGGGAGGAGATGCAAAGATGAGTAAGACAGTCCTGATGCATGCAGCTCCTGATCTAAGGAGGCCGATGCATATTAGGAGGCCAAGCAGCAGGTGAGGAGCAATCTAAATCTAGTGAGTGGTTGAGAGGACTTTCTTCGGACTCAGACAAACATGAACTCCAATGCTTCCTCTTTCTTACCAGCTTTGTGACCGTGGACAGGCTATTTCACATCTCTGAGCCTCAGTTTTCTCATCTCTAGAAAGAGGATGATGGCAGTACTTACTTCCTGGGGTTTCTCTAAGAATGAAATGATCTAATGCATGTAAAGTGATTGTACACAGCAGGAACTTGGTGAATTGTAGCTGTAATCCCCTTTATGAGACCTGTCATCCTTACCTGACTCTTTTCTGCGCTGGTACAGACATCACTGTCAAAGTTTGGATCTGTATAGGTGCTCTTAGAGTTTGTTCTTTTTCCTTCTGTTCTCTTGGATCCCAGCCCCTTTGTCTAGAACTGTGCCATCCACTACAGTGGTCAGCAGCCACTCGAAATGTGGCTGGTCCTAACTGAGAGGTTTAGTATGCAAAAGAAAATAATGTAAAAGACCTCATAAAATATTAATAATTTGTTTATATTGATTATACATTGAAATAATATTTCTTGGTTGTATTTTCTGAAATAAAATATCTTATTGATTTCATCCGTTCTTTTTTACTTTTCTTGTTCACTGTGACTGCTGGAAAATTTCAGAATACATGTGTGGCTTGGATTTGTAGCTTACGTTGTAGTTGATTGGACAGCACTGATCTGGAAGCCGCCTCTCCTGGGTCCATCTCACTTTCCCCTTCAGCAGCATGGTGTTTGATGAGATTCTTCTCATCCCTCTAGACCTCGTGCCAGTGACTCTTTCCCCTTCTCTCCCTCTTTGCTTCAAGCAGGCAGTCAGCCATCCCTCCTACTCTGTCCTGACCCTGTACCTGTAAGTTGTGCTGACTCCCATAATCCCCTGGCCCTAAGGAGCAGCGAAAGGAGCCCATGGCTTCTCCTGGGCTATTGGTGGATTTTCCTTCTTGGTCTCCTCACAGCATTTAGTTCATCCCTCTGCTTCAGCATTGCACACATTGGTTTCTAGTTAGAGATTTAGAGACTCGTTGAAGGCCTGTACTGTGTCTAGTTGACCTGTGGTCCCCAGTGACCAGGGTAGCACCTCGCAGAAACTGTGTGCTTATTAAGTACTGCAGGGACTGCAGGACACTCGCAGGCTGTGTTCCCTGCTGCCAGTGGCTCCTAGCAGTTCCGTCCTAGTGTTGCATGACTTCCAGTGTCTCTGGTGAGGTTTCATCCAGGGCTGTCCCTTACGTTGCTTGCAGCCCGTCTGGTAGCAGTTCCGGTATGCAGCCCGGTGGTGGGTAGCACGGGGAGGTGGCTGAGCTCCCCTGAAGGACAGCTGGCTCTATGGCCAGTATGTAGAGAGTAGCAATAGGCTGCCTCCTGCCTTGGTTGCAGGGGATTTGCCCAGTCTGCTTTGTGATGGGCATCCTTCCAGCTTTGTGGGTGATGCTGCCATGTTATTTGTGGTGAGTAAATGATGCACAGAAAGCAGAGTGGGTAGAACCTTGGCAAATGTGGGTTTCCTAGCAACATCATTAATGAAGCCGAACCACCATTCAGTCAGCTTTGCCTCCTGTGGCCTGATACCATGGTGACACCACACTCTCTCTGGCCACTCTGTAAAACTTGCACTTATGGTTCTCTGTCTTTAGAGGGACTGGAGAGAAAGATCACTTAGCAGTGTGCTGCTAAGAAGCTAAAATCAATGGCAAATTTCTGCTTTCTTCCTGTCTCCCCTGAGGCCTTTGACTGTGTGCTTTGTATGATTTATTTCCTGGGGATGGACAGCCTCATAACCTTTCGTCTTATAAATGTAGAATTTTTGCTGAAGCATCCCATGTCTCTCTGATCATGGTGGCTGAGAGTAAAAATTTGTTTACACCGACGAAAATGTATAGTATTTATTCGGCTTAGATTCCATCCGTTTTTTAAAAGGGATTCCAATCCCCATTGAATTCCTTCTCCAATGTCCCAGGAATTGTCAAGGAGTGTTTGATGTGTGCTTGTGAACTACTTCTCCCAACAACTGCATGGCATCTGCTAGTTTCTCCTGTCCTGTTCTGGGCCAACTACTATAGTGATTACTAAACCTTACCCTGTTAATAAACCCTGACTTTTTTCTTGCCCACGTTCATTTTCCACATTTGTCCTAATTATCTGGCAGTCAGCACATTTGGCCTCTCTTCCAACTCTAAGCTCTTAGGACAACACTCAACCATGGCCAAAACCCCTATGACATAACAACAGGTGCCATCCCCAAATCTTTAAAATTAGGTTAAACGGCAAAGCCTTCATAGAAAATGAAGTATTTTCATTATTCGAAATATAGTTGCTATAAAGTCATCATAAGGCAAGAGGAGGGAGTAGTGGGGCATTTCTTCCAAGACGTGGTAAAGAAAGTATCCTAGCCAGGAAGTTAGGAGCCTTGGTCTCAGCTCCCCTTCCTCACTTCTTCCTCCTCTTCCTCTTCCTCCTGATCTCCTATGGTGGTAGTCCCATCACTCCATGACTCAAGTCTGCAGGGGCTGGGCCTTGGGACAATCTGCGTGATAGGCACAGCGATATTTTTAGAATAATGTCTTGCTCTCCTCTTCCAAACTGACCTATTAAACTTGGACCAAATTTTAGCACACCAGCTCTCCTTCTAATGGAAAATCTCTTTAAGAAGAGGCTACTGAGTCCCTCAGTCGACCCTTGGTGGCCCTGGCCTTATTGGTCCTCTAGATAGGCTAACACTGCCAAGCTCAGATTCTGTGCCCCTGCTGTGGAGGAAGGCCCATGAAATTCCTTTTTTTTTTTTTAGTATAAATATTTATTGAAGTATATTCAAGAAGATCCAAAAAAAGAAGATTCAAATTGATATAAATGGTCATGGATTGGAGAAGTGAGTATTTAAACATAATAGTTGATGTATAGATTCAGCTCAGTGGAGAAACAACAGATTTTTGTTTTTGTTTTCCCAGCTGTATTGAGATATACTTGACATAAACCTTGTGTACATTTCAGGGTTACAGGATGATTTGATATGCATACGTATTGTGAAATGATTATCACAATAAGGTTAGTTAACGTAGACATCACATCACATAGTTACCTTTTGTGTGTGTGTGTGTGTGTGTGTGTGTGTGTGTGGTGAGAACATTTAAGATCTAGTTTTTCAAATAAGGCCTTTCCACTGAAGAATAGTTTAAATCCCTAGAGGTTTTTCCCTATTTAAAGCTGAAATCTGTTTCCCTAACCCTTGATCCTAGCTCCTATCCTCTGTAGCCAGACAAAATAAATAGACCATTTTCCCGTCATGATAGTCCTTTAACACATTTGAAAACAGCTCTTAGAGCCCTCTAAGTATCTTCTTTCCCCTAGTTTTCAAAGCAATTTTCTTCACATGCCATCGTCACTCTCCTCTGTATGTTCTCTTGTTTTATAATGCCCTGTTGTGAAACTCAGAAATAAATCCAGTTCTCTAAACATGATCTGACCATCAGGAATAAAGTGGGAATATCGTTTCTCATGATTTGAACTCTAGACAGCACATGCAGCATCTTCTATTTTTTAGGAACCCTTAAGTAACATGCCCTCTCTATGAGCCTGCCCTCCTATGATAGAAGCTCAGAACTTCAAACACCAGCCACTCATTCCCCCGGTACTCCTTGCAAGAGCAGTGGGGCCTCAGTGGGGTCCTGGGTGAGCTAGATGGCCACTTCTCACTGTGATGTCCATCCAACATTCATGTCAGCAACAGCGGTGTCCACACTAGATATACCAGGTTTGTTGTGTGATTTTTGGCTACAGTGGTAGCTGTTGCCAAGTCCCACCCTTTCCCTTTTTCCAAACTATTTCCTTAATGGCTAATGATGTTGAATATCCTTCATGTGCTTACTTGCCGTCTATATGTTTTCTTCAGTGGAATGTCTCTTTGTGCCTTTTTAAATTTTTTTTTTAAAATATAGCACAGCCTTTATTTAAATTTTTTTTTATTTTTTTAGTAATGTCTATACCCAATGTGGGCCTTGAACTCATGACCCCAGGATCAAGAGTCGCATGCTCTTCCTACTGAGCCAGCCAGGTGCCCCTATTAATGCCTTATGATTACAAGTATACCATAAAGAGGGGGCGCTGGGGTGGCTCAGTCAGTCAAGAACATCCAACTCTTGATTTCGGCTCAGGTCATAGTCTCAGGATTGAGTCCTGTGGTGGGCTCCATGCTCGGTGGGGAGTCTGCTTGAGGATTCTCTCTCTCCCTCTGCCCCTCCCCACTGCTTGCATGCACTCTCTCTCTCTTTCTGTCTCTCTCAAAAAAAAAGTATACCAGAGATATACCATTTTCTACTTTGATTATCTGCTTTTCTTAACCACTAACTTTTGAGAGTTCTTTATATATTCTAGATTCTTGTCCTTTGTTGGATATATGGTTTGCAATATTTTCTTCCATTCCATAGGTTACCTTTTCATCCTTTACAGATGAGCTTTCACTGAGCAAAAGTTTTTCATTTTGATGAAGTTCATTTTATTAATTTTACCTTTTATGAATCATGCTTTTGGTGTTGAAGAAAAGTGTAAGAACACTTTGCCTAGCCCTAGATCCTGAAGATTTCCTCCCATTTCTTTTTTCTCAAAGGTTTGAAATTTTTAGAGGTTTTTAGACATTTTGAAAAGTTTCTAAAAGGTTTTCCTAAAAGTTTTAGTTTTACATTTTACATTAGTCTGTTCTATTTTGAGTTAATTCTTGTGTGAGGTATAAGGATTAGGTCAATGATTTTTTTTTTAAAGAATTTTTCTAAAAATTTTTAAAGATTTCATTTATTTATTTGAGGGAGGGCAAGAGAGAGTAAGAGACAGATAGAGTGGGCACACAGAGGGAGAGGGGGAGGGAGAAGCAGACTCTCCACTAAGTAGGGAGCCTGATGCGGGGCTTAATCCCAGGACCCTGAGATCATGACCTGAGCCGAAGGCAGATGCTTAACCCACTGAGCCACCCAGGTACCCCCGTCAGTAATTTTGTTAAGTTATTTATTATTGTTATTTTTTGCCTATGGATGTCTAATTGCTCCAGCACCATTTTTGGAAAAGACTATCATTCCTATTACACCTTTATCAAAAATCAGTTGGGCATATTTGTGTGAGTTTATTTCTGAGTTCTTGTGTTCATTGTGTTCCATTGATCGGTGCCACACTGTCTTGATTACTGTAGCTAAATAGTAGCCCTTAATATCAGGTAGAGCGATTCCTCCTTCGTGATTCTTTTATTATTCAAGATTGTTTTAGCTATTCTAAGGCTTGTGCCTTTCCAAATAATTTTACAATAAGTATGTCTATTATCTACAAAAAAAACCTTGCTGAAATTTTTACAGACTTACATTGAACCTGTATATTAATTTGAGAATTGATGGTTTTAGTATGCTGAGTCTTACAATCTATGAACACAGTATTTCTCTCCATTTATTTAGGTTTGCTATCTTAATGGGTTGTCCTATATTTGATGTATAAGCATTTGTTACATATTCTTGATACAAGTCCTTGGTCAGATATATGCATTGAAAATATTTTCTTCCAGTATGTGGCTTACTTTTCATCTTCATTTTTATAAATGCATTTTTTAAGATAACCTCTATACCCAACGTGGGGCTCAAACTCACAATCCCAAGATCAAGAGTTGCATGCTCCACTGACCGAGCCAGCCAGGTGCCCTACCTTTTCATTTTCTTAACAGTGCTTTTAAGAGCAGAAGATTTGCATTTTGACAAAGTCTTTTTTATTATTTTTTTTCCATTTGTAGTTTGTGTTTTGTATGTCCTAAGAAATCTTTGCCTGCCCTAAGATCACAAAGATTTTCACCTTTGTTTTCTTTAAGAAGCTTTATAGTTTGAATTCTTTTACATTTAACTCCTGCTATCCATTTTGGCTTTTTGTGTGGATGTGAGGTAAAGGTTGAAGTTTACCATTTTTATATGGACATGAAGATTTTCTAGCACCATTTATTGAATAGGCTACATTTTCCACATTAAATACTTGGGCCTCTTTGTTGAAAATCAATTGAACATATATGCGTTGGTCTATTCGTGGTCCTTCTATTCTGTTGCATTGACCTATTTGTCAGTTCTTAAACTACTACTATATTATCTTGATTATCATAGTTTTAGAGTAAGTCTGGAAATCAGATAGTTTAAGTCTTCCAACTTTATTCTTTTTCCCTCCACAGATTGTTTTGGCTATTCTAAGCCCTTGCAAATTCCATATAAATTTTATAATCAGTTTGACAATTTCTACAGAAAAGTGTCTGAAGATTTCATTGGGATTGTACTGAATTTATGAATCAATTTAAGGAGAATTGACATCATAATGATATGATATGGAATATGATATGATATTCCATAATGATATGGAATCTTCTAATTCATGACAGTAGTATACATCTCCACATAACTAAATCTTCATTCATTTATCCTAATCTTAGTAATTTTCAGTGTAGAGATCTTGGATATCTTTTGTTAAATTTATTCCTAAACATTGAATATTTTGATGTTATGTTAAATAGAAATTTTTTTATTTTATTTTTGAATTGTGTGCTGCTACTACATTATATAAAAAATACGGCTGAGTTTTGTACATTGACCTGGTATACTATGATCTTAATAAATTTACTTCTTAGTTTATTTACTTATTTTTGTCTAGATTCCTTAGGGTTTTCTACATAAACGATTATGTTGTCTGCCATTTATTTCTTTTACTTGCTTTATTGCAATATCTGGAATGTCCAGTATAATTTTAAATAGAAGTGTTGGGAGCGTACCTCCTTATCTTGTTAGTGGTATTAGGGGATTGATGTTCAATATTTACCATTAAATGTGATGTTCGATGTAAAACCTTTTTTGATCTTGTTTATCTGAATGTGGAAGTTTCCTTTAATTCCTAGTTTACTGAGAATTTTTATCATTAATGGATGTTGAATTTTGTCAAATAATTTTCTGTATCTATTGAAATGACCATGTGTGTTTTCTCCTTTGTTGTGGTGAATTATATTACTTAACATTTTAAGTAAAACCAATCTTGTATTCCATATATATATATATAGATGATGATGTATTATCTTTCTTATATATTACTGAATTCAGTATGCCAGGGGTCAGCAAACCTTTTTCTATAAAGGATCAGATGTTAAATATTTTCAGTTTTGTACACCATATGGCCTCTGTGGCAACTATACAACCCTGCCTCTGTAGTCAGAGACCTTACATGATTGAATGGACATGGCTGTGTTCCAATAAGACTTTTGTTTACAAAAACAAGTGGCAGGCCACATTTGGTCCATGAGCCATATTTTGCAAACCTCTGTGATGTCTTGTTAATGATATTTACATCTGTTTTCACGAGGGAACTTTTCCTTTCTTGGAATGCCTTTGTCAGGTTTTGAAATCAGCATTATATTGGCCTCATAAAATGAGTTCAGTAGTGTTCCCTCCTCTTCTATTTTCTGATAGAATTTGTGTAAGATTGATATTATTTCTTCCTTAAATGATGGAACTTACCAGTGAAACTATCTGGACCTGAGCTTCTTTTTTATGGAGAGATTTTTTTTTTTTATTACAAATGCCATCATTTTCATGGATATAGGGCTATTCAGATTTTGTATTTGAGTCTGTTTGAGAAGTTGTGTTTTTTAAGGAATTTGTCCATTTCTTTTGTTATTGAATTTATTAGTATAAAGTTGCTTGTAATTTTGAATTATTAGCCTTTGAATGTCTGTAAGTTCTATAGTGATGTCTCCTGTTTCATTCCTTTATTGGAAATTTGTATTTCCTCTTTTTCTATCTGGATCACTCTTGCTAAACACTTATCTGTTTGAGTATTCTTTGCAAAGAACCAATTTTTTTGTCATCAAAGTTTTCTTTTTTAATGATTTTTCTCATTCATAGATTTATGTACTTATTATCTCCTTGAGCCTACTTAATTTGGATTTAATTTGCTCTTCTTTTTTTCTAGCTTCTTAAGGTCAAAGAAGCTCTTAAACCTGACTCTTAAACCTTTTTTACTTTCTTTTTTTAAAATATTTATTTATTTATTTGAGAGAGAGACAGAGTGTGAGCAAGTGTGTGCATGCCTGTTGGGGGAGGGGCAGAGGGAGAAGGAGAGAGAGAATCCCAAGCAGACTCCCCACTGAGCACAGAGCCTGACAGGAGCTTGATCCCACGACCCTGAGACCATGACCTGAGCCGAAATCAAGAGTTGGACACTCAACCAACTGAGCCATCCCGGGGTCCCTTTTATTTTCTAATATAAGCATTTAAAGATTTTTATTTATCTTACAGAAAGAGTGAAAGACAGAGCAGGGAGGAGGAGGCAGAGGGAGAGAGAGAAGCAGACTCCCTGCTGAGCAGGGAGCCCGACATGGGACTCGATCCCAGGACCCTGGGATCATGACCTGAGCCGAAGGCAGACGCTTAACCCACTGAGCCACCCAGGCACCCTCTAATATAAGCATTTAAAGCTATATATCTTCCATCAAATGGCGCCTTATCTGAAATCCCTGAATTTTGGTATGTTATATTTTCATTTTCTCAGTTCAGATATTTTCTAATATCTTACGTGATTTCTTCTTTGACCCACAGATTATTAAATCTATGTTGCTTAATTTCTGAATATTTAGTGTTCTACATAGGTGTTCTGTTTTTGATTTCTAATTTAAATTCATTCTTTTGGTCAGAGAATATACTCTGTATGATTTGAATCATTTTAAAGTTATTGAGAATTGTTTTACAGCGTATAATGTGGTTTACCTAGATGCATGTTCCTGGTATATTTGAAAGGGATATATATTCTGCAGTTGTTAGGTGAAATATTCTATGGTGACAAGTTTGTATTATTGTCTTTGTTCTTCTGTACCTAAATTTTTTTGTGTGTCTGTGCCTGCATTTAATTTTTTTATTATCATCGGCTTTCAAGGAATTTTATTATGATGTGTTTGATGTGGATTTCTTTATGTTTATCTTGCTTGGGTTTATTGAGCTTCTTGGACCTATAGATTTATGGTTTTTATCAAATTTGGAAAATTTAGGGACATTATTTCCTCAAATATTTTTCTGCATATATATACAAATATATATATAATTACTCTAGATTTATATTTGATATCTAGTTAGAACAATTGTTCTTTTAGTGGAAAGTTGGGAGAAGCTCTATTAACAGCTGTCAGCCAAATGCTATTATAAGTCAGGATCAATTCTGTGCTTATTCTGTAGTTAGCTTTTGTTGTCTTGTAAATCAGTATACATGAGAGAGGAGTACAGATTTGTGGCTTTATATTGAATTAATGAGCAATATTACTGTGTGCAATTTTTAAAGAAGTGTACATGTAATATACAATGCTGAGAGATCCAGAGTAAAGAAATAATTGAGTTTGGATTGGGTTTAGGAGGACATTTTCTTTTTTTTTTTTTTTTAAGGTTTATTTATTTGAGAGAGAGAGAGAGAGAGTGCGAGAGAGCACAAGGGGAGGGGCAGAGGGAGAGGGAGGGAGGAAATCTTCAAGCAGACTCCCTGCTGAGTGCGGGCTTGATCCTAGGACGCTGAGATCATGACCTAAGCCGAAATCAAGAGTTGGCTGCTTTACCAACTGAGCCACCCAGGCACCCCAAGGAGGAAATTTTCTCAGGAGAGGTGAAAGTCATCAGCAAATGGGGAGCAAAGTCTTTAGTAGGTGCATCAATACTTCATTCCTTTTTATTTCTGAATAGTATTACATCATGTGGACATATCACAGTTGGCCCATACACCTCCTTTTTGGGTTGTTTTCAGTTTAGGCTATTATAAGTAAAGCTTCTATGTGTAAGTCTTTGTGTGGACATATATTTTCCTTTCTCTTTGGTAAAAATCTAGAAGTAGAATGACTGGATCATATGGTAGGTATATGTTTAACTGTTTAAGAAATGCTCAACTATTTTCCAAGATGACTGTATCATTTCACATTTTCACCAGTTGTGTATGAAAGTTCCAGTGCTCCACATCCTCACCAACAGTTGGTATGGTTAGCCTTTTCAACTTTAGGCATTCTTATGGACTTGTTGTAGTATCGTATTGTGGTTTTAATTTGCATTCCCAAACAACAAATTATGTTGAACATCTATTCATGTGAGTTTTTGCTATTGTGTATGTCTTTTGATTATGTGACTGTTTAAATCATTTTCTTATTTTTTACTGGGTTTGATTCCTTATTATTGAGTTTGAGAGCTCTTTATACATTATCAGTACAAGTCCTTTATCAGATATATGACTGGCAAATATTTTCTCCAGGACTGTAGCTTGTCTTTTAACTCTCTTAATAGTGTCCTTTTCAAAAAAGATTTATTTATTTATTTGAGAGAGAGAGAGTGACAGGAAGGGCAGCGGGAGAGAATCTTCAAGCAGACTCCCTGCTGAGTGCAGAGCCCAAGAGGGGCTCGATCCCATGACCCATGAGATCATGACCTGAACCGAAACCAAGAGTCAGACGCTCAACCAACTAAGCCACCCACACACCTCTTAATAGTGTCTTTCAGAGATCAGCTTAATGCGAATGAAGTTTAATTTACCAATTTTATTTCATTACTAGAATGTACTTTTTATTGTATCTAAAAAATTGATGAATAACTCAAGTTAATAAATATTTTCTCCTTTTTCTAGAAATTTTACAGTTCTGGGTTTTACATTTAGTTTTGTGATCCATTTTGGTTTAACTTTTTATATGGTATGAAGTATAGATCAAAATGTAATTATTTATTTTTATATATGGGTATCTAATTTTTCCAGACTCAGTTGGTTTTTTTTTAGAGATTTTATTTATTTATTTGACACAGAGAGAGAGAGAGCACAAGTAGGGGAAGCAGCAGAGGGAGAGGGAGAAGCAGGCTCCCCACTGAGCAGGGAGCCTGATGAGGGGCTTGATCCCAGGACCCTGGGATCATGCCCGAGCCGAAGGCAGACGCTTAACTGACTGAGCCACCCAGGCGCCCTCAGACTGAATTGTTGAAAGAAGTTTTTTTCCCCCCATAATCTTCCTTTAAATCTTTATAGTCAGTTGTTTGTATATACATAATGTGTGGGTCTCTATTTTGTTTCATTGGTATATTTCTTTTTTTAAAACATTTTATTTTTAAGTAATTGCTACACCTAACGTGGGACTGGAACTTATGACCCCGAGATCAAGAGTCACATGCTCCAGCTACTGAGCCAGCCAGGCACCCCCACATTGGTATATTTCTGTCATTATGCCAATACCACACTGTCTTCATTATTGTTGTTTTATTATATAAGCCTTGAAATGAAGTAATATAGACTTTCCAACTTTGTTCTTATTTTTAAAATTTCTTCTGAATATTCTAGGTTCTTTCATGCTTTCAATTTCTATTTAAAAAGTTTCTCTGAAATTTTGACTAAGATTGTATTGAATCTTCAGTGAATTTAGGAAGAATCAACATCTTAACAATATCGAATCTTCCAGTCCATGAGCAAGGTATATATCTCCGTTTATTTCATTCATTTCTCTCTGCAATATTTGTAGTTTTTAGTGTACAGGTCTTATTTTGATATATTTGTAGGTTCATATGCAGTTGTTACAAAATAACACAGAAAGGGGCACCTGGGTGGCTCAGATGGTTGAGCGTCTGCCTTTGGCTTGGGTCATGATCCCAGGGTTCCCCTGCATCGGGCTCCCTGCTCAGTGGGGAGCCTGCTTCTCCCCCTCCCTCTGGCATTCCCTCCACCTGTGCTCTCTGGCTCTATCTCTCTGTCAAATAAATAAATAAAATCTAAAAAAAATGAAAGAAATAACAGAAAGATCCCAGTGTATCCTGTACTTAGTTACTCCAATGGCAATAATTTGCAAAACTGTAGTACAACATCACAATCAAGAAATTAATATTGATACACCTACAACATTCAGATTTCACCAGTTTCACATGTGGTTCATATATATGTGTGTATATTTAGTTATACATGTTTTACCATATATGTAGATTTGCATGAAGCCCACAACAATCAAGATTTAGAAGAGTGTCATCACCACAAGGATCCTTCCTACTACCCCTTTAAATCCACACTCATTTCCCCCTCCTCCCAGTTTTGTAACCCCTAGCAACCATTAATCTACGTCTACATACATAATCTACATACATAGAATTTTGATGGTTCAAGAAATTTCTGTAGTTGAAATCATATTGTATATAACCTTTAAGGGATTTTTTATTATTTTTATTTTTAAGAGTATTTATTTGTCAGAGAGAGAGCGAGCACAAGCAGGGGGGCAGCAGGAGAGGGAGAAGCTGGCTCCCTGCTGAGCAAGGAGCCTGACCTGGGGCTCGATCCCAGAACCCTGGGATCATGACCTGAGCCAAAGGCAGATGCCCAACTGACTGAGCCACTCAGCTGTTCCTTTAAGGGATTTTTTAAAAGCATAATTCCTTAGAGATGTATCCAGGCTGTTGTGTTTATCAGTAGTTATTCATTTTTTTAAGTTTTTAGTTTAATTCCAGTTAGTTAACATACAGTGTTAAGTTAGTTCCAGGTATACAATACAGTGATTCACACTCCCATACATCACCTGGAGCTCATCACCACAAGTGCACTCCCTTAATCCCCATCATCTATTTCACCCGATCCCCCCTCCCCTCTGGTAACCATCAGTTTGTTCCCTATAATTAAGGGTCTGTTTCTTGATTTGTCTCTCTTTCTCTCTTATTTTTTCCCTTTGTTTGTTTTGTTTCTTAAATTCTACATATGAATGAAATCATATGGTATTTGTCTTTCTTTGACTTGTTTCACTTAGCATAATACTCTCTAGCTCCATCCATGTTGCAAATAGCAGGATTTCATTCTTTTTTATGGCTAAGTAATATTCCAGTGTGTGTGTGTGTGTGTGTGTGTGTGTGTGTGTGTGTGTGTATCACCTCTTTTTTTTTTTTTTTAAATAGGCTCCGACACCCAGCATGGAGCCCAACGTGGGGCTTGAACTCATGACCCCTGAGATCAAGACCCGAGCTGAGATCAAGAGTCAGATGCTTAACCAACTGAGCACTCAGGTGCCCCCTGCACCTCTTCTTTATCCATTCATCAATCGATGGACACTTGGACTACTTCCATATCTTGGCTATTGTAGATAATGCTGCTATAATCATCAGGGCGCATGTATCCCTTTGAATTAGTGTTTTGTATCCTTTGGGTAAATACCCAGTAGTTCTAGTGCTGCATCATGAAGTAGTTCTATTTGTAATTTTTCGAGGACCCTCCATACTGTCTTCCACAGTGGCTGCACCACTTTGCATTCCCACCGACAGTGCAACACGGCTCTTTTTTCTCTACATCCTTGACAGTACTTGTTATTTCCTGTATTGTTGAATTGAGCCATTCTGACAGGTGTGAGGTGATACCTCATTGTAGTTTTCATTTGTGTTTCCCTGATGATGAGTGATGTTGAGCATCTTCTCGTGTGTCTGTTGGCCATCTGAATGTCTTCTTTGGAGAAATGTCTGTTTATGTCTTCTGCCCATTTTTAATTGGATTACTTAGTTTTGGAGTATTGATTTGTATTAGCTCTTTATATATTTTGGATACTAACCCTAATTACTAACTAATTATTGGATATATAATTTGAAAATATCTTCTCCCATCCCATAGGTTGCCCTTTAGTTTTGTTGATTGTTTCCTTCACTGTGCAGAAGCTTTTTATTTTGATGTAGTCTTAGTAGTTTATTTTTGCTTTTATCCCCCTTGCCTCAGGAGCCACATCTAGAAAAAAGTTGCTACAGCCCATGTCAGAGGTTACTGCCTGTGTTTTTTCTAGGACTTTTATGGTTTCAGGTCTCACGTTTAGGTCTTTAATCCATTTTGAATTTATTTATTTTATTTTTTTAATTTAAAAAATTTTTAAAGATTTTATTTATTGGAGAGAGAGAAAGAGAGCATGAGCAGGGGGGAGGGGCTGAGCAGGGAGCCCAACACAGGGCTCAATCCCAGGACCCGGGTATCATGACCTGAATGGAAGACAGACACCTAACTGACTGAGCCACACAGGTGCCCTTATTTTTTTATTATTTTTTAAGGATTTATTTATTTATTTTAGAGAGAGAGAGGCACACAGGGGGAGGGGCAAAGGGAGAGGGAGAGAGAGAATCCAAGCAGACTCCCTGCTAAGCAGAGTCCAGTGTGGGGCTTGATCCCAGGACCCCGAGATCATGACCCAAGCCAAAATCAAGAGTTGAACACTTAACCAACTGAGCCACCCAGTTGCCCCATTTTGAATTTATTTTTGTGTATGGTGTAAGAAAGTGGTCCAGTTTCTTTCTTTTGCATGTTGCTGTTCAGTTTTCCCAACATTATTGTTGAAAAGACTGTCTTTTCCCCATTGAATATTCTTTCCTGCTTTGTTGAAGATTAGTTGACCATATAGTTGTGGGTTTATTTTGGGGCTTCCTATTCTGTTCTATTGACCTATTGTCTATTTTTTGTGCCAGTGCATGCTATTTTGATTACTGCAGCTTTGTAATATAGCTTGTGGTGCCTCCAGCTTTGTTTTTCTTTTCAAGATTGCTTTGGCTCTATGGGTTTTTTTTTGTGGTGCCATACAAATTTTAGAATTGTCTGTTCTAGTTCTGTGAAAAATGCTCATGGTATTTTAATGGGGATTGCATTAAATGTGTAGATTGCTTTGGGTAGTACAAACATTTTGACAATAGTTGTCCTTCTAATCTATGAGCATGGACTGTCTTTCCATTTCTTTGTGTCATCTTTAATTTATTTCATCAGTGTTTTATAGTTTTCAGAGTACAGATCTTTTACCTTTTTGTTTAGGTTTATTCCTAAGTATCTTATTACTTTTGGTGCAGTTAGATTGACTCCTTAATTGCTCCTTCTGTTGCTTCATTATTGGTGTATAGAAATGCAACAGATTTCTGTACACTGATTTTATATCTTGTGACTTCACTGAATGCATTTATCAGTTCTACCAGTTTTTTGATGGAGTCTTTCAAGTTTTCTTTTTTTAAAATTGTATTTATTTATTTTTAGAGAGAGAGTGCACAAGAGTGGGAGGAGGGGCAGAGGACGAGAGAATCTCAAGCAGACTGTCCTGAGTACAGAGCCTGACACAGGGCTCAGTTTCATGACCCTGAGGTCATGACCCTGAACCAAAACTAAGAGTCAGATGCTTAACTGACTGAGCCACCCAGGTGCCCCTCGGGTTTTCTATATAGAGTTTCATGTCATCTGTGAATAGTGAAAGTTTTACTTATTCCTTGCCAATTTGGATGCCTTTTATTTCTTTTTGTTGTCTGATTGCCATGGCTAGGACTTCCAGTACTATGTTGAACAAAACTGATGAGAGTGGACATCCCTGTCTTGTTCCTGACATTCGGGGAAAAGCTCTTCTTTAGATGTTTGGTATCATTTGCCTGTGAAGCCATCTGGTCCTAAATTTTGTTTGTTGGGAGTTTTTTGATTAGTGATTCAATTTCTTTGCTGGTTATTAGTCTATTCAAATCAACTATTTCTATTTCAGTTTTGGTAATTTATGTTTCTAAGAATTTATCCATTTCTTCTAGGTTCAATTTGTTGGCATATAGCTTTTCACAGTATTCTCTTACAATTGCTTGTATATCAGTGGTGTTGGTTGTTATTTCTCCTCTCTCATTTGTGATTTTATTTGAGTCCTTTCTCTTTTTTTCTTGATAAGTCTGGCTAGAGATTTATCAGTTCTATTGATTTTTTTTTGAAGAACCAGATCTTAGTTTCATTGATCTGTTCTATTGATTTTTAAAAAAATTTCTGTCATTTATTTCTGCTCTAATATTTATTTCCTTCCTTTTGCTGATTTTAGGTTTTTTTTGTTGTTCTTTTTCTAGTTCCTTTAGGTGTAAGGTTAGGTTGTTTATTTGAGTTTTTTTGGGGGGGCTTCTTAGGGTATGCCTGTATTGCTATAAACTTCCCTCTTTGAACCACTTTTGCTGCATCCCAAAGGTTTTGGACCATTGTGTTTTCATTTTCATTTGTTTCCATGTACTTTTTTATTTCTTCTCTTATTTCTTGGTTGACCCATTAATTATTTTGTAGCATGTTATTTAACCTCCGTGTATTTGTGGTCTTTCCAGATTTTTTTTCCTGTGGTTGACTTCTGGTTTCATAGTATTATGGTCAGAAAATATGCATGGTATGATTTCAGTATTCTTGAATTTGTTGAGGCTTGTTTTGTGGCATAATATGTGGTCTATTCTGGAGAATGTTCCCTGTGCCATTGTAAAGAATGCGTATTCTGTTTTAGGATGGAATGTTCTGAACATATCTGTTAAATCCATCTATTCCAGTGTCTAATTAAAATCCATGGTTTCCTTGTTGATTTTCTGTTTAGATGATCTGTCCATTGATGTTAATGGGGTGTTAAAGTCCCCTACTATTATTCCATTATTATCAATTATATCCTTTATGTTTGTTATTAACTGTTTTATATATTCGAGTGCTTCTGTGTTGGGTGCATAAATATTTCCAGTTGTTATATCTTCTTGTTGGATTATTTGTCCCCTTTATTATTATATTAAGTGTCCTTCTTTGTCTTGTTAGTCTTTGTTTTAAAGTATACTTTGTCTGATATAAATATTGCTACTCAGGCTTTCTTTTGACATATGTTTGCATGATAGATGGTTCTACATCCCCTCACTTTCAATCTGCAGGTGTCTTTAGGTCTAAAATGAGTCTCTTGTAGGCAACATATAGATGGCTCTTGCTTTCTTATTTATTCTGTTACCCTATGTCTTTTGGTTGGAGCATGTAGTCCATTTATATTCGAAGTAATTATTGATAGATATGTATTTATTGTAATTTTATTATTTGCTTTGTGTTGTTTCAGAAGATGTCTTCTGATTTTTCTTGTCTTTCTCTCTTCCATGTTTTTTTTATTTAGTGATATATTTGGATTTCTTTCTCTTTATTCTTTGCATATTTATTGTTTTTTTTGTATATGGTTACCATTAGGTTTGTAAATAACGTCTTCTGCATATTGCAGTCTACATTAAGTTGATGGCTGTTAAAGTTTGAACCCATTCTTTCCTCCTCTCCTCTGCACGTTTTAGGTATATGCTGTTATATGTTATATCCTTTTATTTTGTGAGTTTCTTGACTGATTTTTTTTTACAGAAGTATTCATTTTTATTGCTTTTGTGTTTCCTATCTTTATACTGTCACATTTGGTCTCTCCTTTCCAGTCAAAGAGTCTCCTTTATTATTTCTTGCAGGGCTGGTTTAGTGGTCATGAACTCCTTTAGTTTTCGTTTGTCTGAGAAACTTTTATCTCTCCTTCTATTCTGAGTGATTACTTTGCTCGGTAGAGTATTCTTGGCTGCAGATTTTTCCCATTCAGCACTTTGAATACATCATGCCACCCCCTTCTGGCTTGTAAAGTTTTTGTTGAAAAATCTCCTGCCAGCTTTATGGGTTTTCCCTTGTAAGTTACTGTCTTCTTTTGTCTTGCTGCTTTTAAATTTTTTTCTTTATCACTATATTTTGCCAATTTAATTATAACCTGTCTTGGTGTGGGTCTGCTTTTGTTGTTTTTGGTGAAAGTTCTCTGTGCCTCCTGCATGTGGATATCTGTTTCCTTTCCCACCTTAGGGAAGTTTTCAGCTGTTATTTTTTCTTTTTTTTTTTTTTAAGATTTTACTTATTTATTTATTTGAGAGAGAGAGAGCCAGAGAGAGAGAGAGAGAGAGAGAGAGAGAGCACGAGCAGAGGGGAGAGGCAGAGGGAGAAGCAGACTCCCCACTGAACAGGGAGTCAGACATGGGGCTCAATCCCAGGATCCTGGGATCATGACCTGAGCTGAAGGCAGACGCTTAACCAACTGAGCCACCCAGGCACCCTCAGCTGTTATTTGTTCAAATAAATTTTCTGCCCCCTTTTCCCTCTCTTCTTCTGTGACTCCTATAATATGAATGTTATTACATTTGATGAAGCCGTTGGGTTCCCTAAATCTGTTCTCATTTTGCATAACTCTTTTTTCTCTCTTTTGTTCCACTTGATTACTTTCTGTTACTCTTTGATCATTAATTTGTTTTTCTGCTTTTTCCAGCCTACTGTTCGTACCATCAAGTGTGTTTCTCTTTCATTTATTGCGCTCTTTATCTCTGCTATGTTATCTCCGTGTTAAGGTCTCCCTCATGTCTTCCACTCTTTTCTCAAGCCCAGCGAGTATCCTTGTGATCATTACTTTAAATTCTCCATCAGGCATGTTACTTGTATCTGTTTTGCTTAGATCTCTGGCTGTGGCCTTGTCCTGTTCTTTCATTTGGGATAAGTTTTTCTGTTTTCTCATTTTGTCTGTGCCTGTTTCTGTGTGTTAGAAAAGTCAGCTATGTCTCCTGTTCTTGAGGGTAATGGCCTTATGAAGATGAGGTCTTGTAGTTCCCTGCTGTGTAATGCCCTCTGCTTCCTAGGGCCTGGTGCTTCCAGGAGGGTCTCCAGTGTGTGCTGCATGTGCTCTGCTGTTGTGTCCTGGCTGCTTTATCCTTTAGGCCAGTCGTCTGCAGAGGCTCTCTTTGCCTGTTGTGGACAGTGTTAGATCCCTGTTGAATGTGGCATGCTTTAACTAGGTGAGCTCTGGTCTGTTTGTGAAATGAGACCCATCACCACCACTGCTGGAGGTGATACTCCACAAAACTACCACATTGGGAGACGTGGTGTTGGCAGGGGTTTGGGCCAGTCTTCTGGAGGAGGGGGCTGGCCATGCTGGGCCTCAGACAAGCATGAATTGGAAGGGTGGTTCTTCTGGAATTTGGGGGGTGGGGTGGGGGCAAGGCTTGGTGTAAACAAGTTAAGTAGTGAGTGTCAGCATTGCACTGGTCCCCACAGGTGGCCCTGTGCTTATGCTGATGGGTGGGGGAGGGAAATGGCCCTATCCAGTTCCTTGTTTTGGGGGGAGGGTCCCTCTGTGAATGCTATCTCTCTGGGATGCACTCAGAGGTGAACAAATAACTTACCCACTGTGTGCCCCAGGCTCACTTTAGATCTCTGTCTTCATGCTGTGTTTCCTTGGGCTGTTTGCCCTGGATTTTCTGTGAGAGCAACCCCAGTGCCTTCTGAGCTCTCCCAGAGCCAAGCACGACTGACCCTTAGAAACCCAGGCTTTAAGCCCTGCTAGTTGCCAGAACTCAGGAAATTCAGGCCCTTTCACTTTCTAAAACAAATTGCTATGGAGATTCATTTTCCCCATGCACTCCCCTGCTTGCTAGTCTGTCTCTCACCCTTCTCTGTGACCACGGCTCCCTCCCACAGCAGTGGCTATGATCCATTTCCCTCCCAAATCATGTCTTCATACTTCCTACCTTCTTCAATGTGGACTCTTCTCTACATTTAGTTGTGGAGTTTGTTCCGCTGGTTTTCAGGTCAGTTTCTGGGGTGTTTAGGATGATTTGATAGCTATCTAGTTGTATTCTTGGGATGAGGTGAGCCTAGGGTCCTCCTACTCAACCACCATCTTCCTTATCTCCTAGTAGTTATTCATTTTTTATTGCTGAGTATTATTCCACAGCATCACAGTTCCTTTAACCATTCGCCCATTGAAGGACATCTGGGTTGTTTCAAGTTTGGGACTAGTATAAATAAAGCTGCTGCAAACATTTGATTAAGCATTGTGTGTGAGCACGTATTCCATTCTCTGGGATAAATGCCCAGAAGTGCAGTTGCTGAGTTTAATGGTAATGGCATGTTCAGCTTTGTAAGAAACTGCCATATTCTTTTCCAATGTGGCTGTAGCACTTTATATCCCTACCAGCAATGTATGAATGATCTAGTTCCTCTGTATCCTGACAGCATTAGGTGATGTCCCTATTTTTTTGACAGCTCATTGTTTTTAATGTGTAATACTTGAGGTACAAGACAATTTCATCTAACACTGTTATAAATAAAAGAGAAATCAGATCAGTCATCAAGGGCTCCTGGGTGAAGAGCATCTTCATAACTTCCATGCTTATCATCTTTGCCTCCTGGGTATAACTTAATAAGATCATCAATTCAAAGAATGGTAATTGTAGCTTCCATTCAATTATACCCATAACTTTTAACCATGGTTGATTCAAATACCCCTGTTTGTTTGTTGTCCGAAGGTTTACCATTGACTGATCAAGACATATCCATTTTAGATTTTTGTGTTCTGGGTTTGGTGTCACATTTTATTATTTTAGCCATTCTGATAGGTGTGCAGTGATATCGTACTGTGGTTCTAATTTGCATTCCTTTGATGGCTAAAGATGTTGAACATCTTTTCATTGCTTTTGTCATCTTCAGTTAAATTTATGTTCATATTTTTTGCTTATTTTGTAATTAGATTATCTTTTTGGTTTTTTGTTTTACTGTTGAGTTTTGAGAGTTCTAAGCTTATTCTTCATCTAAGCCTTTGTTGGATGTGTAGTTTACAAATATTTGCTTCCAATGGGTAGCTTGTGTTTTCACAGTCTTCTCAAAATCTTTTGAAGCATGAAAGTTTTAAATTTTGATGAAGTCAAATTTATTAATTTTTTCTTTTATTTTTCATGCTTTTGATGTCAAATCTAGGAATTGTTTGTCTAACCCTAGGTATCAAAGTTTTTCTCCTAATTTTTTTTTTCTCAAAGTTTTATAATTTTACATTTTACATTAGGGTGCATGATCCATTTTGTATTAATGTTTGTATAAGATGTGAGGTTTAGGTCAAAGTTTGTCTTCCATATGGCAATTCCTTTTTTTGGAGCTTCTAAATTATGAATTTAATTCCTTTAATGGATTATAGGACTATTCCAATTGTTTATTTCATCTCGGTTGAGTTTTCAAAACCATCTGTTCTATTTCCTGAATTTATGAGTGTAAAGTCATTCATTTTCCCTTCTTATCCTTTTACTGGCTGCAAGATCTATAGTGATATCCCCATGTTTTAGCCCTGATATTGCTGATTTGTATCTTCTCTTTTTGTAATTTACTTTTAGTAGTTTTCTTTTTTTAGACAAAGAGAGAAAGTAGAGGTGGAGGGGCAGAGGGAGAGGGAAAGAGAGAATCTCAAGCAGGCTCCACTCCCAGCACAGTGCCCAACATGGGGCTTGATCTCATAATCCTGAGATCATGACCTGAGCTGAAATCAAGCTTCAGACACTTAACCAACTGAGCCACACAGAGGTCCCTAATTTTTTGTTTTTGTTTTTTTGAGAGAGAAAGAGTGCAAGTGGCAGGGGGAGGGGGAGAAGGAGAGGTAGAGAGAGAATCTTAAGCAGGCTTCACGCCAAGTGCAGAGCCTGACATGGGGCTCAATCTCACAACCCTGAGATCATGACCTGAGCCGAAATCAAGAGTCGGACACTTAACTGACTGAGCCACCCAGGTGCCCTTATCTTCTCTTTTTTTTAAAAAAAACTAATTAGCCTTGTTAGAGTTTATCAATTTTAATGATTTTTTTAAAGAATCAACCTTTTTCATTAATTTTCTCTATTTTCTTATTTTCAATTTCATTGATTTCTGCATTTGTCTTTATCATTTCATTCTTTCTGTTTGCTCTGTGTTTATTATGCTCTTCTTTTTTCTAGTTTCATGGGGCAGGGACTTAAATTATTGAATTGAGTCCTTTACTTATTTCTAACATAAGCATTAGTTCTATAAATTGCTCTCTCAGTACTACTTCAGCTGCATTCCACATACTTTAATAGGTTGTATTTTCATTTTATGATGAAAATTGAGAGGGAGGCAAACCATAAGAGCCCCTCAACTCTAGGAAATGAAATGAGGGTTGCTGGAGGGGAGGTTGGTGAGGAGCGGGGGGATGGGGTAATTGGGTGATGGGTATTGAGGAGGGCACTTGATGTAATGAGCACTGGATGTTGTATGCAACTGATGAATCAATAAATTCTACCTCTGAAACTAATAACACACTATATGTTAATTAAATTGAATTTAAATAAAAAAAATTTTAAAAAGTGGGATTGCTGGATCATATGCTAGTTCTATTTTTAATTTTTTGAGGAACCTCCATATGGTTTGTCATAGTGGCTGCCCCAATTTACATTCCCACCAGCAGTGCATGAGGGTTCCCTTTTCTCCACATCCTTACCAACATTTGTTATTCCTTTTCTTTTTGGTAATATCCACTCTGACAGGTGTGAGATGATATCTCTTTGTGGTTTTGATTTGCATTTTCTTGATTTGCAATGCTGGCCATTTGTCTGTCTGCTTTAGAAAAATGTCTATTCAGGTCCTTTACTCATTTTAAAATCAGATTTGTTTGTTTGTTTGTTTTTTACTGTCAAGTTGTAGGAGTTCCTTACATATTTTGGAGTTGAACCACTTATCACATATATGATTTGCAAATATTTTCTCCCATTCTGTAAGTTGCCTTTTCATTTTGTTGATCATTTCTTTTGCTGTGCAGAAGGTTTTTAGTTTGCTGTAGAGTTACTTGTTTATTTTTGCTTTTGTTGCTTGTGCTTTTGGTGACATATCCAGGAAATCATCGTGAAGATCAATATGAAGGAACTTTTTTCCTCTTTTCTTCTAGGAGTTCTACAGTTTTAGGTCTTGCATTTAAGTCTTCAACCCAACTTGAGTTAATTTTTGTGAGTGGTGTAAGGTAGGGGACCACTTTCATTCTTCGGCATGTGAATATCCAGTCTTCCCAGTGCCATTTATTGAAGAGACTATCTTTTCCAACATTGAGTGTTCTTGACTCCCTTGTCAAATATTAGTTGACTATATATGCGTGGATTTATTTCTGGGTCCTCGATTCTGTTTGTCTATTTCTGCATCTTTTTC
This sequence comes from Callorhinus ursinus, assembly GCF_003265705.2. NCBI lineage: Eukaryota > Metazoa > Chordata > Mammalia > Carnivora > Otariidae > Callorhinus > Callorhinus ursinus. Next base: position 3,959,197 of record NW_027397126.1, read on the forward strand.
TTTAAACAGGGGACAAGCTTATGCTTTTACTATGGTATCAATCTGTTCAGCTATCCAGTTTCAATTTCGTCTTAAATTATATTTTTAAAGAACACCTAGATTGATGGGAATAATATTGTTGACTTGTTCATATTTTGAGATCCTTGAGAGCTATTTTGAGTATGATGTGGAGAGGAAATCCAACACTAATTCACAAAATGAATCCCTATTCTCTCATAATTTATTACACAGAGATAGTTCTTATGTCCCAAGTCATGTATATTTAGTGAGCAAATGCTTGAAGGTCTAATTCAGGGTGAACTTATAAAAAAGTGGAAGCTATTTTCTTTGCTCACATCTATAAAGAAAATAAATCATTCCTTACAAATTCTTTAAGCCGTGTGATGTCAAATTTGGTAAACATTCCTCTCATCATGAAATTAACAAAATCTGAGACAGGTCTAGGAAGATGGTCGTGGAGTAGGAGGACCCTAGCCTCACCTTGACCCATGAATACAACTAGATAACTATCAAAATCATCCTAAATACCCCAGAAATCAACCTGAAGACTGACAGAACTAATGCCATAACTGAAGGGACAGAAGAGGCCATGTCAAAGAAGATAGGATGTGTGGAGACGTGTTTTAGGGCAGAAGCATATCCTGGCCATAAAAAAGAATGAAATCTTGTCATTTGCAACAACATGGTTGGAGCTAGAGAGTATTATGTTAAGTGAAATAAGTCAGTAAGAGAAAGACAAATACCATATGATTTCACTCATATGTGGAATTTAAGAAACAAAACAAATGAGCAAAGGGGAAAACAAAAAGAGAGAGAGGCAAACCAAGAGACAGACTCTTAATAGAGAACCAACTGATGGTTACCAGAGGGGAGGTGGGTGGGGGATGGGTGAAAAAGTGATGGGGATTAAGGAGCGCACTTGTCATGATGGGCACCGGGTGATGTATGTAAGTGTTGAATCACTATACACCTGAAACTAATATTAAACTGTATGCGAACTAGCTGGAATTTAAATAAAACTTAAAAACAAATAAAAACAAATTCTGAGACATAATATTTTGAAATTTGGGCTTCTTACTAAAACACATTCCCAAGGGTTCGTATTCTGTCTCTGGACAATAGTTCCCAAAAATATTCTGATAGGGGGGCGCCTGGGTGGCTCAGTTGGTTAAGCAACTGCCTTTGGCTCAGGTCATGATCCTGGAGTCCCAGGATCGAGTCCCACTTCGGGCTCCCTGCTCAGCAGGGAGTCTGCTTCTCCCTCTGATCCTCTTCCCTCTCGTGCTCTCTATCTCTCATTCTCTCTCTCTCAAATAAATAAATAAAATCTTTAAAAGAAATCTTCTGATAGGGGACTATTGGGCTTCCTTCAGGGGAGTGGATGAATGAGGGATATTCCAAGAATTGAAGAGAGTGTGTGAGCCCAAACCAAATTCTACAACTATGGCTTATGGCTGTGGATTCAGATCCTAGAGCACCAATATCTGAGTCACTTTGGGCAAATCATTTTCCTTCTCAGAGATTCAGGAAAGAGTTTGGTGCTCTTTTTTTTCCACCAAATAATATGGGAAATAATACTTGCTTTCTTTACAAGGTTGTTTTTGTGCACAAAATCATATAACTGAAGTGCTGTGTGCAAAAGCATGTTACTGAAATGTATGTGTGTGTGTGTTCAAATGCTCTCCATATGATGCCCATGTGGTGTGCACACTCAGATTTTCACATCTAGAGTGTAATTGCTATAAGCCAAATTGGCTCACAGTGCTTTCTCTTCTCTTCTCTTCTCTTCTCTTCTCTTCTCTTCTCTTCTCTTCTCTTCTCTTCTCTTCTCTTCTCTTCTCTTCTCTTCTTTCTTTCTTTCTTTCTTTCTTTCTTTCTTTCTTTCTTTCTTTCTTTCTTTCTTTCTTTCTTTCTTTCTGGCTCACAGTGCTTTCTGATACATGAGATTCATGTCACAGAAGGTACCATGTGGCTGTAAGGGGAAAGGGTGGTTGATAGATCCCTGTGAAAGGAGACAGGCCAGTCTAAGTCCCTTTGATAGAGTAGAAATGGCTCTGTAGTCCAGTTGCTTTGGAGAAGTGATATGGAGTATTCCTGCTGCCTCCCCTTGCCATGTGACAAGCTTTGTGGAAATATGCCATTTACTGAAATGCACTGTGGCCTGGGTCTCAGGAATTTCCCACCCCTGTCTTTCTCTGTCTATGTTGTTACTTCTGGGGAAACTGTGTCTGAGATATAATATTGTGCTCTACTTTGGTAATACCAAAGGAACCCAGAAAGAAATTCCAAAGACTCAGAAACAAGATGGTTGGGAGACAGAAACTCCAGAATTGCCTAGGTAGCAGGCTCAAGGAGGCTTTTGTGGCACATGGTATGGTTTTAGGGCCATCTGGCCATATAATACTCACTGTCTCCCCTCTTCTGGCAAATACCAATTTCTTTTAATTTTGAAAACACTGAAAAAGACCTTCCTTACATGGAAAAACCCTTCTCTAGCTTTTAACTTTTGTGTAAAGTGTTGAATTCCAGTTCCGAATAGGAGTATAGGTGATAGAGAACACTTTTACCACCAGTACTTTGAAACTCATCTTTTCTTCCACATCTAAACCTTTTCCTCTTATCAACTTACCTTAGACCCTAAACTCTGTGGGGTCACCAAAATTCTCTCCCCTACATTGCTTAACATTGTGAACTTTGAAAAGTATTTTCATTTATATTAACTCATCTGATTCCTAACCCAGAGTGATATAGTTATCCCAGATTTTCTTTTGCTCTAACTCTTGGATTTGTGCCTTCCTATTCATTTCCCACGGCCACTCCTTTCCCCAGATCTTTATCACCTCATTTGTATGAGTTCAGTGGCTCCTTTGGGAGGACATTGACAACTGAGATGCAACCATTCTATTCTGAAATCTGACTTTTAGCTATATCTGGAATGGTTCACATCATCTCCTTAGAGGCATCATGCCTAAAATCTGGTTGCCCTTCTCTTCCCTCTGGTATTGCTGACACTTGAGTATACACACACATAGATGTAATATTTTCATTCACCAGATGTTCGTACAGAGATTCTGTGATTGTAGAAATGAAAAAGGCTTGAATGGCTAAATCATAACCACAGAGGTGCAGAAGCGAGTATTTTGTTTTGAGTTCGGCCATTCTGAACCTCTGGCCTTTGATAGTGGTTCAGTCACTTAGCTGTTTTATGTCTCTCCTTATGCCCGGTCCCATTTCAATTTTGAATTTTCTTAGTATCACTTAACTCACTTATCTTTAAAAAGCTATTTTGTAATAATATGTCATTTATATGTAAACTTATGACTTTTTATTGTTTTCAGTAAAAGAATGCTCATTGGTATGTATCAGCTGAAATATGGTTTTTGTCATTCTACTAAGAGGTAGAGTCCCTAATGTGGTCTCTAAGTCCTAAAAGGCTTTAATACTTCTTTGCTTATCTTTGATCAACTTGGTTATAGAACTCTAATTATATAAAAAATGTAACTATCATAATGTCAACCACATTTAACCTTCTTGATATCCCATGATTCTTTGCACTAAGGGCACAAGGCCAGGTCTTTGCTGACTGCTTGATAACTGAATGAGTGATTATTCTCCTTGTTAATGGACAATGATATAGAAAACTCTTCCATATGTACAGAATATTAATGAGAAGCTGCACAAGCTGAGATAAGACTATAAGATGCTGCAAGCAATCACTTATAAGAACATTATAAAAAATATTACTCGTCAAGGATGTAGCCAGACTGGGGGGTCTCTGTGTGACGAAGGAGGAGGAAAAGGGCAGGGCACACTCTTACCCACATGAATGAGTAATTTGCAAACAACAGTGTTTCTTCCATGATTTCTAATATTGAGTTTTCCATTAAAATTTAAAAAAGTACTTTGTGAGATAGCATTGCAGATTTTGAAATGGGGAGGGGAAACATCTTGCTTCCTTCTCAGCCTCTTTAATGCTTTCTATGCCAGCTACAGTGTGTCAAGCATTTGTCCTTCATGAAAAATGTCACTAAGAAGACTGCTAAAGAAATTTTGACCAACCCCAAGAAACTGGTCTATCCATTTTGTTTTCATTTTGGGGTATTGTTTCTAATTGGAAAACTTAGGAAAGCCATTCTTCTCACCTGTTTTTTGGGATGATACACCAAAAAAAAAATAGGGAATGTTCATTGGATGTTGTTTAATTCTCCACTTCATTTCACTTGGGCTCTGTAAATAGGATCTCTGATTTAGTTCTAATGGATGCATGGGATGTCATAGCCACAAGGGGCTGAGAGACCATCTAAGCCTGTTTTTCTCAATTGAGTAAAGTAGAGACCACTTTTATTTTATTTATTTTTAATTTTTTTAAGGATTTTATTTATTCATTTGAGACACAGAGATACAGAGAGAGAGAAGAGAAAGCATGAGCAGGGAGAGAGGCAGAGGGAGAGGGAGAAGCAGGCTCCTTGCTGAGCCAGGAGCCCAATGTGGGGCTCGATCCCAGAACCCTGGGATCGTGACCTGAGCTGAAGGCAGATGCTTAACCATCTGAGCCACCCAGGCGCCCCTAGAGACCACTTTTAAAAGAGGAAAAATTCTGACTGACCACCAGTGTCACTTAAATTATTTTTAGAATGCTATTAAAGTAAGAATGTAATAATATAAAGGAAATTATAGTTTAACATGTAGTATATTGATACATATAAATATGTATCTTTGGTAATGCACATAAAACTAGGTATAAACTTAGAACCTGTGTGATAATTGCTTTCTCCCACTCCTTTCTTCTAGTCAAAGGAGGACACCTGCATCATATATAGGGCCTTTGTTTGGCAGGAACATATCTTTTGTCTAACACGCCCACCTTTGTGGGGTTTTTGTCTGGCTTTTAACAATTACAACAACACTCTACTCGGTTACCATTCAACTGCTAACACAAACACATAAACGGGCAGAAAAATAGCATGGCAGTACTTCATTATAAGACTATACCTTTGGAAACTTTAAAATAAATGATCATAGTAATAGAAAAACAAAATTGGAATATTCTAATAGCAACAATCGCCCCTAATACATCTGCAGAGCCTAGTCTGAGAAACATCAACCCAGACCAGTCCTCTTCTTTTACAAAAGGAGAACTGTTAAGCAAAGTCATAAACAAGCCAGAAGTAGACCTGGAACCAGAATCTAGAACTGAGCCAGTTTCCCGACCCTGGTGCAGTAAATTTTCTGCAAAGCAATACTGCTTTTATTTGTATAATTTAAATTTATCGCATCTAAGGGTAAAGTCAGAATAACACCACTTTGCGTTATCTCCCCTGATGCTGGGAGTTTTATATCACTTAGGGACTCACGAAGTTTATTCTGTTTACTGTTGTTAGCTGCTTTTTACGTGAAGTCATATTTGTTGTGGCAATAGAATTGATGTCTTATTTTTATGTTGATGTTATTAGTATTCAAAGTATGAGGACCAGGTGATAATAGGAAATGTTTCTGCAAAAAAAAAAAAAAAAAAAAAAAAAAAAAAAAAAGGTTAGGAAAAAAAGATCAAGGCTTCTGGCCAAGGCATTGTGCACTTGGCCAAGGCAATGAGTTTAGCTAGTTGGAACAGTGACAAGTTCTAAGACTTGTAGATAGTCGTTATTATTGAGGTCCTAAATCCCACCTTTGGGTACAAATCATACAGGTCGCTAGATGAGGAGCTAACCACATTTCCTCTCTCGACCTCAGTTTCTCTATGTGTAAGATGAGGCTATTGGTGAAGTGGTGTTTTAGAGCTTTCAGCTCTGCTATTATATGATGATATAAATGAGCAGATTGTTGCTGCCCTGCCCTTTTCAATTTCCCCCCGTAATTTGGTTCATATGATAAATAGCATATGAAATATGATATATCCAAGCAAAATACAGTTTGCTCTGAGATATTTTTTGATGCCCTTAAAATCAGAGACATATAAATTATTTCATGCTTCATGATTAGGTAGATTGATCACAACTTCAAGTGGATTCAATTTTACTTGCTATCCCTCCTATCTTATTTTGGTTTTTAAATTTAATTTAAAGTTTTGAGTGAAGTACTATGTTCTACATGTATAAAGGCAGAAATTACAAGAATAATTTGTTGTTGTCACCATCAAATGAAACACGCAGTGATGTTTATGTGACACCTTGAAGGATGGATAGGATTTGGAAGACCAATAGATAAAAATGGAAGGCATTTGAAGTTGGGGAGGAGGCTGGTATATTCGTGAAATACCAAAGAGCAAGGGAGTGGTGGAGAGTAGGGAGAAAGGCAATAGGGCTTTTGGAGAGGAGCCAGGCTGCTGAGGGCCTTGAATGGCAGGCAGAGGAGTTTGAACTTGATAAGCAGACAAAAGGATTCATCAGGGCTCTCTGCTGCCTGCATATAGATGTTCTCAGAGAAGCTGAACATTAAATATTAAGTCCTGGTCTAGTGCCGGTCACATCAGTTGGTTTTGTTTATTCTTTGGTGATGATGTGTTTTTTCCCTCCTCTAAAACTCCCTGAGCACTTTGACCCCTCTTGAGGACTGCTTTGGGTGACCTTAAAAAACTCACTTGGACTTTAGTTTCCTCATCTTTAAAATGAGGGCATGAGAGTAGATCAGATGGTCATGATTCACTCTCAGTCTCTCTGTCTGTGTCTTTCCTAAGCAGCTATCACCTACCTGTGTGCAGGTGGGAAGATACGTGTCATTTGGGAAAACAAATCCTGCAGATGATTCTTCTACCAACTTTAAAATCATTAGACTCCATAAATTATAAAAGTTTTTCCCAGCTCTGGCATTTCCGATATACAGTTCTAGTTAATGAAAAAAGCAATCTATTTGGTGACTTTGGAGAGTATAGAGAAAAAATGAATCATGTTTTTAAAAGGTATGATCCTTTTGGCTGCAATTAACAGAATACCCATCTAAAAGACTGGGTGGCTGAAAGAATGAGGACATTCTATTATGTCATGTCCAGTGGTAGGTTGTTCTAGAATTACTTAATTCAGTGGCTCAATACTGTCCTCAGAGCTGTGGGGTTTTTTTTCAATCTTTCTACTCTTTCAGTCTTTCTACAATCTTTCTGACTCTATGTCATCTTCAGCATCTTGAGGGTGATGGTGTCTCCCCTCTTGGTTGCAAAATGGCTGCAGCAGCTCCAGATATCATATGCGGAGAAAAACTATGTCTGATGAAGGGAAAGAGGGGGCATTTCTTATTTTTTCTTGTATTATGCGGGAAAACTTTCCCTAGCCAACTTCCTCGGGTTCCATTGGCCAGATAAGCGATAGTCACATACTCAATCTTAGCTGCAAGAGAGGATTAGAATGTGGGTATATAGTGAGAGGTAATTCTGCCTGAATAGGAGAAAGGGGGAGGAAAATGGGTGTTGGGAAAGCAACTAATAGTGACTGCCACATATGTCCTTTTTCCAACACTTATCTTATTACCACCTCCCCCCTTCCTTTATGTAGCCGCTGGCTAATTAAAGCTAAGTATTTAGCATAAATCAGGGCTTTTGTGAATTATCTGAATAATTAGAGTCATTGTAAGCCCAGGGCCCTTATTTTATTTCATCTAAAAGTTTAATGATAAATGGGCTTCCATTGCCCCAAATGAGCTTCTCTGGTGCCGAAACCGGATGTAATTTTTTATTGAATTGCGCTTTAGGAAAATAACTTAAAATGTACAGGGATTGTGATAAAGAACAGCTTAAATTCTCAAAAATTTTTTTTGCTTTACAAATCTCCATCAGCTACCCAAAATAAGAGCAGATTAAAGGGGTATGTGAATATTTAATGTAAAATTAGGAATATGTTGCTAAAAATCAGGAAAGAGTTTAGAGCTATGACCATGAATAAATTGTGAAATATCAGCTTACTTCTCTGCTACAACACTGACCTAAAGAAGCTTTTCTGTTTCCCCAGCAACCTCAGAAGGCATTAGCTTGCTTCCCTCAGAGTAAATTAAATGTGATTTTCAAGTACTACACTTCATTATTTCAGAAATCACAATACCTTGCAGAAATAAGAACATTTCATAAATCATGTTAGAGTTTATTTTTAAGCCAGAGCAGAGAAAGTATTTATTTGGGAAATTTTTTTTTCTTTTAAGTCTACTAAATTTCCAAGGACTTATAAATTATCTCCATGAGGAAGTGGCAAATGGGACATAGTATGTTCAATTTATTTAAAATACATTAGTGATTGCCCAATCATATTTTTCTAAAGAGTTTTATTTACCAGGTACATGAGAAAGATAAAAACCACATCTCAAATGAACTCCCTAACTTTATGATCAAAAGCTCCAGAGGATAAAAATCGTATGAATGCTAACAACCCTTTTCTAAAGTCAAGTTCTCTTGTTCATGCATCCTATCACTTGTGAACAATGTTTCCACGAATTCAGTGCATATCTTATGTATGTCTTATACACACATGGGCACACCCACATACACACATTCCATGTAGTGTGTACCCAAAGGTGTTATATTTTAAAATTTTGGATAAATGATTATTTTAACATATGAGCTATCTCTATCCAGGTCAGTTTTTTAAAAATCTTACAATGAAAATCGACATAACAACTTATTTTTTAAACTATTCAATAATCAGTTTTTAAAGGGTTTTTGAATTTAACCTGTATCTCTAATACTTAGCCCAGTCTGCCTTAGATGGGATTAATCCAGGTACACAACTGGCTCCTTACTAGACTGTGAGTAACTTGAGAATGGGGCGAGTATTCTGTTTATGCACCATCTGTGGAAGCAAGCAAGGTATCCTGAGACGAGTAAGTCATCAATAATGGTTCTTTTTTTAAAAAATTTTATTATGTTATGTTAAGCACCATACATTACATCATTAGTTTGTGATGTAGTGTTCCACGATTCATTGTTTGCATATAACACCCAGTGCTCCATGCAGAACGTGCCCTCTTTAATACCCATCACCAGGCTAACCCATCCTCCCACCCCCCTCCCCTCTAGAACCCTCAGTTTGTTTCTCAGAGTCCATTGTCTCTCATGGTTCGTCTCCCCCTCTGATCAATAATGGTTCTTTAATCAAACTGCTTCGTATGTGGCTAGAGCTAAGACTTTGCTTTCTCCAGAGCAGTGGTCTCCAGAGTGTGTAAGATAATCCATCCAGGAAGTAGAAAGGAAATATTAAAACTTGCATTTATTTTGATCTTAACAAGAAATAAATGGATCTTCAGTAATAGTTAATATGTGATTTGCTAGTAGTCCGAGCTTATAATTTAATATGTATAATGAAATATGCCCATATCGGGAGCACATGCTCAGATTTCATCACTGGTAAGGGTAGAGATTACAGAAGTTTGGAGACCACTACTTTCCTTGTAGAATGTGCAAGTAGGCTAGATTCCTGATGTGGGAGGCACACTGCCCTCCAAACCTTCCTAAACTGCTGATAGATGCCCTGAATTCTTCCACATTACCTCTTTCTTTAGTATCGTCAGGAGTATGGACTGGGGAGTCAGTCACATATGGACTTGAATTTCAGTGCTGTTACTTAGTGTTGCATGACTTAGATAAAACAGTTTACTTTTCAGGCTTCTCATCTTTATTTTTTTAAAAGATTTTATTTATTTATTTGACAGAGAGAGAGACAGCGAGAGAGGGAACACAAGCAGGGGGAGTGGGAGAGGGAGAAACAGGCTTCCCCCTGAGCGGGGACCCCGATGCGGGGCTCCATCCCAGGACCCTGAGATCATGACCTGAGCCGAAGGCAGATGCTTAATGACTGAACCACCCAGGCACCCCAGGCTTCTCATCTTTAAAATGGGGATAAAAATGCTTACCTTACAGGGTGGTTGTGAAAGTCAATAGATACCAAGTAATTAATATATGGTTAAAACTCAGCAAATGTTAGCTGCTTTCACCATATGTTAAAATGTTAAACATGTAAGCTGTTAGATATCAGTCATCAGTACTTTTGCATAAATTAGTTTGGGATTCTTTTTTTTTTTTTAACTGTGTTAAAAACACACATAACATAAAATTTACCATTTTAGCCATTTTAAAGTGAAAAATTCAGTGGCGTCATGCTCTGAGTGTGTCTTCCAAAATGCAGATGTTGAAATTCCAACCCCCAAAGATCGTGGTATTAGGTGGTGGGGACTTTGGGAGGTACTTTCAATCATAAGGATGGAGCCTTCATGAATGCAATTAGTGCTGTCGTAAAAGAGGCTCCAGAGAGGTGTCTAGTCCCCTCCGCCATGTGAGGACACAGCGAGAAGGCTATGAACCAGGAAGAGGTCCCTCTTGAGAATACAGCCATGCTGGTGCCTTGAGCTCGGACTTCCAGCCTCCAGAACTGTGAGAAATAAATTTCGGTTGTTTATAAGTTACCCAGTCTGGGATTTTGTTATAGCAGCCTGAATGGACTAATTCAGGCACTGAGTATATTCACAGTGTTGTGCAGCTATTACCACTAGCTAATTCCGAACTATTTTATCACCACAAAGGGAAACCCCATACCAACTAAGCAGTCACTTCTTAATCCCTCCTTCCCCCCAATCCCTGGCAACCACTAATCTGGTTTGTGTCTCTGTGGATTTGCCTATTCTGGATATTTCATGTAAGTGGGATCATACAGTATTGTGGTCTTTTATGACTGGCTTCTTTCACTTATATGTTTGCACTTATATGTTTAATTCCTGTTGTAGCCTGTATCAGGAGTTCATTCCTTTTAATGGCTAAATAATATTCCCCTGTATGGATATACTACATTTTGTTTATTCAACCATCAGTTGATGGACATTTGGATTGTTTCCACCTTTTGACTGTTGTAAATAGTATTGCTGTGGACATTTGTGTAGACATTTTTGTGTGGACATGTTTTCAACATATATATACCTAGAAGTAGAATTGCTGGATCATAACGCTTGGAGCTTGAACATTCAGTCTGGGGTCTCCACATGGGAGGACAGGAGGATCTTCATGTAAGTGGGACAGCCTGGGTAGGAGTGGGAAGAGAAGAGGGGGTGGTCTGGGGACAAGGGGCTGGTGCTCCACTCACTGCCGCATTCTGACTCAGCACTCCTAGGAATTTGAGAATTCTGTATATGAAACTGGCCTTCTGTGATGCTGCAGGTGCCGTCATTTCATTTTACCAGGAATCTCAGAACACATCTTTTTGCGCAGGGCACATCTTCAAGGAGGCTAAGTGTTTCCCTTGTAAGAGATTATATCACAAACTCCTTCTAATCCAGGGGAGGAGGTTATCGATTTTCATATTCTACTAGAAGAAGAAGGCTCATCACATTGTTGAGGTGGGTGTTGGGGGAGAATAGGTAGCACTGCCAGGAAGAGACTCATCTCATGTCTCTGCTCTCCTAGTACAGTGAGTTAGCAGGATCCATTATCTCCACCCGAGCGCAATGGCCTTGAACCAGGAGTTCCCTTGAATTCCAGCCCCAGGATTATTTTTCAGAGACAGGTAGACAAGTTGGACCATTCTACATTATTTTCCAAAAACCTATATATTTTTTCTTAATTGGGTAAAACTGAAAGTCCCACTCCAGGAGCACCTGGATGGCTTAGTTGGTTAAGCATCTGACTCATGGTTTTGGCTCAGGTCATGATCTCATGGGTTGTAGGATCAAGCCCCGCGTCTGGCTCCCCGCTCATTGGGGAGTCTGCTTGAAGATTCCCTCTACCCCCCCCAACTTATGCAATCTCCCTCTCTCTCTCTAAAATAAATAAATCAGTCTTTAAAAACAAGAATTAAAGAAAGTCCCACTCTAGCTACTATAAAATTAAAACTTCCCTGATAACTTCAAGCTGATATCTGGCTGAAGATACGGACAGAAGTCTTAATTTGTTCTTCAATCTCCTATAGTTTCCTTTTTGCTTTTTGCACTCACACTTAGGGTTATTGAAGTGACAGATAACTTTTTGTTATTTTAAAGTAATTTCCTATTATACCAGGTACCCAAACCATGGACTTTACATTTGTAAATATAAGATGGGATTCCCTTCACCTACTCAGGACTCTTCCTGAGTACTTCCTGCTCCCCTGGGACCTTGAGGAATAATGGGGTTTCTTGGTCAGTGATGAGATGATTTCCTCACAAATCAGCTGAGTTTGTGTGAGTCCTTCCTGGGGCCTGAACCTAACTAAGCTGGGCTTGAATGATTCCTTTACCTCTGATACTTTCCTCAAGATTGTATTGATCAGTTATTAAGGCCAAAGACACGCATCTTATAAAACAAAACAATGCCAAATACAAAATAAATCACCTCATTTATTCATTCACCATACATATGTTTGGCCCCAGGCCTCAGCTAGGGGATGGGGATCTAGAAGATGAAGGCCTGAGTCTCTGCCTAAACTAGGAAGACCCTGCAAGATTATGTCATTTAACAATTGTGATGCCTATCTTTGGATTTGTAAATGTAAGAATTTACGAGACCTGGAGCAAAACAAGACATAGTGTCTCATCGTTGCTGAACTCTGTGGGGCACCCCAAATGCTTAAAACGTCAAAGGAGGGAGGAACTCCTCTGAAGGTATGAATTTGGTTTAGAGAATATTTGAGAGAGCATATGCTATCAGGGCAGTAAATGGTTTGACTCAAACAGCTACATGGACGCGCAATAGCTGTGGATGCCTTCCTATACAGAGCAGTTGTGTCTGTAAGGTCATCATCCACGTGCTTGGGGCTGTTTTGAATCTTTTAATCTCTTTAAGTGTGCTGTATAAAATACAGTATTTGTGTGTGCCCTGTTCACAGAATCCCCAGGAAACAGTATTCTAGTGAAGCTTGCTTCTGCTTGCTGATGAACTATTGTTGAAGCCTCATGGAGTGTCAGGAGTGAATTCAGAGAAGAGAGAGGTGCTTTCTGGCTGGGATAATTAGGAAAGCTTCATAGACAGGCTGAGATCTGAGCTAGATCTGGAAACCCATTGCACAAGTACAGGATGGAAGAAATGGGCCTAGCAACCCATGTGAAAAGGGGTTGGGGGTTTTTAGTCCATAGTAAATGGTTTAATATATTCCTTAACACTTTAGCATACCTATATTGGGGGAACCAGGCTGGAGATTGGGAGCTGAATTAGGCATAGTAGTGCCCTAGGAGTGCTCACAGTTTAGTTGGGGAAGATATGCTAATAGACAGCTGTTAGAGGTGGGAAACTATCACCTGTCACTGGGAAGTAATTAGAAGGCCTGGAGCATAGGGCTCAAGACAGCATGTGGTAAGACTTGGCCAGAGGCCCAATCACTGAGGGCCTTGTCCAACATTATAAAGAGCTCATGCTTCATCATACATGAGTCGAGAGTGCAAGATGTGATTGCCCAAGAATTTATCCACTTTCCACTGTTTAAAGATGTCATCCGTTGCTTACAACTTGCATCCCTGATCCAAAAAACTCTCTGTTGGAAAAGAAAAGTGCTTTACATTAATTGTATACAGTTACTTCTCACTTTCAGACATTAAAATGTAAAAACAATACCTCAGAATTGAGGGAATACGTGGTTTGATGTAAGGGTGAATTAATTGAAGTTCAGGGTCTGTAATGATGGAGATGGTGCTGGTTGGCAGATCATAATACCCCCGTGTGTGTTTTCTGGTTCATTTTAAAGGGACCATTTGGACAAACTAAGTGCATGGGGAGAAGAGTGACGAGACTAGGGAAGGACTTCAGCATTTCCTAGATGAAAAGGATGCAGGCATCCCCCGTGCTCCTGTGTACTCCACACTTCATCCATCCGTGGCACTCTCTTACTGCTCTCAAGACCTGAGTTTTATCTGTCTTCTCCACTAGATTCTGAAATTTCACGAGGTAGCGAGTGCTGTTCCCCACTGTATCCCTAGCACCCAGCACATTGCTTATGCTGAAATTTGGCATTTAATAGGTGTTGAATGAGTGACTGGGGGAACGAGAGCCTGAGGCATGGAGGCGGAGACGAGGAGTGCAAACTGCTGATGGATCTTGGGGAGGCTGGCACTCGGAGCCAGAGAATGAGGCCCAGTAGGTATGGAAAGAAACTGTAGAGAGATAGAGTGGTCTCCAATAAAGAGAATTCTTATCTTCCCAGTCACCTAAAGATAAAACAGTATTTATCTACTGGAGCAGTTTTTAACCTTCTTTGGGGGCAGTGTGATGAAACCTGTGGTCAATCTTCCCAGAAAAAAAAATGCACATACACACGTACAAGCAAAGCTTGCAGATAATATCAAAGGGTTCAACAGACTTCCCATAGCCTGTTTGTGGACCCTATGTGAAGAATTCCATTTCCATCCCTTCACAGTTAACAAAACACCTTCATGTACTTTATCTCAGGAGTAGTGACACTCTGGGGAAAATAAGGCTGGACAATGAAACCCATAGTGCAGGTGAAGAAAATGAAGCCCAGAGAGGTTAAGCCATTTGCCCAGGGTCACATAGCCAATAGATCCTGGAACAGGGATGTGAGTCCAGGCACACTGGACTTCAGATTCCAGGGGCTCTTGTCTCCAAGTCTCCAAAGCACTCACACAGGCTGCTTAACCTCTTGGCCAGCAGAGGTGATGTGAGCATCGACAGAGTGGCTGTGAAACACTTGATGAATGTAGAAAATACTTTCCAAGTCAGAGAGTACTGGGTGCGTGTTTGCCATCAAAGAGGCTGAAGAGCACAGCAGGAAAGGGGATGGACTCTGGAGACAGACTCTCCAGCCTTGAATCTCATTGTAGCCACTTATTGGATGTGTGATCTTAGACTATTTAAGCTTCAGTTCCTTTATCTTCCAAATAGGGGTGATAATAATATCTTCCTGTGTTAGTGACAGGCTAAAATGACACAATACGTATACGTGTTTAGTGCAGTACCTGGCACTTGGTAAATACCCAATAAACTTCAGCTCTTCTCAATAAATTATAACTAGCGCTGAAGTGGTAACTGAACCACTTATGATTTGAAGTAATTTTTATTTCCGTTCATCTCTAAGGAGGGAATCCTGTCCCTCATGACTGGTGCTGTAAGTCATAAGGGGATTTTTCTCTATCCTTCTCTAAACATGAATATGCAGCTTTAACCCTTGCCGCACTGGATACTGGCCTCTTCAAGTTGGGTTTTTTTTTTTTTTTTTTAAGAGTAGGTGTAGGGATAAGAAAAATGAGCAGAAATGATGACCATAATTTTTATGGTTTCAGTTGACAAAGAAACTTATATTTAACATTTGTATTTTGAAAATAAAATAACGTGCCCATATTTTCGCCAATGTAAAGTGGCCTCAAGAAAGAAAGGGCACACAATGCAGTTTCCCCTTCAAAAGTAAGGGTTCCATTAAATTGGTTAAATGTTTAAAATATCTATAGAAGGGGGTGCCTGGGTGGCTCAGTCGTTAAGCGTCTGCCTTCGGCTCAGGTCATGATCCCAGGATCCTGGGATAGAGTCCAGCATCGGGCTCCCTGCTCAGTGGGGAGTCTGCTTCTCCCTCTCCCACTCCCCCTGCTTGTGTTCCCTCTCCCGCTGTCTCTCTCTGTCAAGTAAATAAAATCTTTAAAAAAAATTAAAAAAATAAAATATCTATAGAAGGTTTAGAGGTATTTGTAGAATAAGTCAAGAATTGTCACTTTAGGAATGCTGAACATCAGGAGAAGATAAAGAGTGGGGTAGCAGCTAGTGTGCTGGGAACTGTGTAAAACGCACAACTTCTGACATCCTACAGTAAAACAGGAGAACCATTAGGCCTCCCTTGCTGATTTTGTTCTTGTCACTAATATCTGTAAATTTCCTTTTCTGGCAGATAGTTGTTAGATTTGGAAAGACAGTTGGTTAATAGACACCTTCAGATTTGTATGGCAGATAACATTTAAATCAGAGGTGGGCACAAGGATGTTTTGACAAAGTGACTTG
Source organism: Callorhinus ursinus (assembly GCF_003265705.2). Classification (NCBI taxonomy): domain Eukaryota; kingdom Metazoa; phylum Chordata; class Mammalia; order Carnivora; family Otariidae; genus Callorhinus; species Callorhinus ursinus. The sequence continues at coordinate 3,975,068 of NW_027397126.1, forward strand.
AGGAGGGTTTAGGTTACCACTTTTTCCAGCAATAGAGTTTTCTAAGCTTTTTTCTTTCCTCCTAATAAAAGCAGTTGGAATGTTGTTTGGTTATGTGTGGTATTTGTAATTACAACCTACTCTGTATGTTTTTTTTAAATTTTTTATTGTTATGTTAATCACCATACATTACATCATTAGTTTTTGATGTAGTGTTCCATGATTCATTGCGTATAACACCCAGTGCTCCACGCAGAACGTGCCCTCTTTAATACCCATCACCAGGCTAACCCATCCCCCCACCCCCTCCCCTCTAGAAACCTCAGTTTGTTTCTCAGAGTCCACAGTCTCTCATGGTTCATCTCCCCCTCCGATTTACCCCCCTTCATTCTTCCCCTCCTGCTATCTTCTTCTTCTTTTTTTCTTAACATATATTGTATTATTTGTTTCAGAGGTACAGATCTGTGATTCAACAGTCTTGCACAGTTCACAGCGCTCACCATAGCACATACCCTCCCCAATGTCTATCACCCAGCCACCCCCTCCCTCCCACCCCCCACCACTCCAGCAACCCTCAGTTTGTTTCCTGAGATTATACTCTATATGTTTTTGTACACTACTGAATTGTATTAGGCAAACTACTGGCAAAATTCATTTGGCTTAAATTCCAACTATCTTGAATTGTATTTGGTTTGAGAACAATTCTTTTAGGTTCAAAACTTAGGTTTTGAATAACATAAACCACCAACCAAGATGTCAAATTTACTATGTGATACTTTATTTTTTCCTTCCAGACTGCAAGTTTCTTGGCTTCTCAAACTTTCTATAGCTCTTGCAAGGGAGACAATCAAAGGCCGAAAATTCATCCATATTTTATAAAGGTCAAACAAATGGAGTGGAGACTTAGAACTCCAAGTGCTGGTTATTAAAATGATGGCATCATTTTCATCTTTCTATGTAAAGTGAGGTGGAAAGTTCAGACAATTATCTAAGAGTGGGGAAGTCCCATATTTACCTCAATTATTTTGTTGAAAGGCTGGCTAACTTCCTTCCTTGAATGTCATGATCTGGGCTCCCTTGATCAAGGCCAAGTTTACTTCTTCTGAAGTATAAAGTGAAGTCTTCAGCTATGCTCTCTGAATTCAGTGTCTTTCCTAGCTTGATTTCAGTACTTTATCTGTATAGTGGGAATACCAGTGAAGTTCATAATAACTGCCTACATTCCTAGGAAAAATACACAGCAGACATTTAGTATTTTAAAGCAACCTGTACAATGATTCCTTAAAGTTCAAAGTGCTGTTGTTTCCGTTTGGTTTGGTTCTATTCCGTAGCCTACAAAATAGTGCAGAATTTGGAATGAAAAGTGCCTGACTGTGACCTATGTTGGAATCATCCTTGAGGCATCGTTGTTAATTAAGGGGACTGACTCTTGAGCTCCTCTATTCCTCAATCTTCATATGACATGACAGGTGAAATGATGAGTACTCAGGGGCAAATGGACCCTGTGCTTGTTGAGTAGAATAGTGTTTTGTTTACCTGGACTTACTTAATTATTCCTGTCTCTGTTGCAGATATTACACGATGGAATCATTGTCTTATTTTTTCTTTCTCACCCCACCCAAATTTAGTCCAAATATTTTGGACAAAGTTTGGTTTGTCTCTCATTCGGACACCAAAGCTGTAGAGTGATGTGGGTGAGGTGGTTTGTCCAGAAGTTTCACATCCCTTTAGGAGATTCTCGGCAAGGACTGAAGTCACGATTTCCTTTTTCTTCAGTTTGAGGGGGAGACGTAGCGTAGGTTACTTGATATATAGCCGGGAATCTTGTGGTCTGTTGTGCCATCCAAGTTGGGAAATCAGTTTAATTCACTTCAGCTATAAGTAATTCTGGAGAATGTGCTACCTGTCCACCTCCCATCTGTTTCCCAAGCTCAGCCCTGTGCACAGTAGTGTCTCTTCCCATCCCGGATGCAAAAGACACTTGCCACTTGCTGAGAGAGGGTGTTTGTCACTCTGCAAGGAGAGGGCCAGAGTTGGAGGTGTGTGGGGTGGGAGGTCATTCTTGGGTCCAGATTACCTGAGCATTCTCTGTTTCAAGACTCAGCCAAGGATCCTGATAAGAGGGAGGAAGGTGTGGGGGGAAATGTGGTGAAGGAGTTCAGAAAGTCCTCTTGCACTCACCTAGGCTGCTCTCATGGCAGTTGGTGTGGAGCATGGCACAGCTCTTAGAGACTTAAGTTTGGGGGAAAGCCACACGGAGCTGTGGAAAGGGCTTGGGATTTGGGGTCATTGGGCCAGTACCCAAATCCCTTCTGAGTGACTTGAAGCAAGTCATTGCATCTCTCTGAGCCCGCTAACTTCACAGTGCTATGATGAACATCTTATCCAACAATCAACTTCAACGCATTTTTTTTAAGATTTTATTTTTAAGTAATCTCTATACCCAAGGTGGGGCTCGAGATCAAGAGTCATATGCTTTACTGACTTAGCCAGCCAGGCACCCCCTGCAAAGCATTTTCTAAAACCACAAAACACTAAACCAATATTAATGTTTTGTGTGAGAGCTCAGGACTGGAAATGTACATTTGAGCCATCAATATAAATGTAGGAATGAAAGCCTGAGGGCAGTCTTATGAGCTTTTTCTGTTATTTTAAATCCTTAGATTATCAGATTTTATAAACCCAGATTTCTTCTATCAGTTTTGCTTCTCGTGTTGTTGACCTTCCTTAACAGCCTTTCCCCTTGATGGTGATTTTGGTCCCTTGCCTTATAAAGCCATAATCCTGGCAGGTAGGCTCTGCATGTATCAGTTCGAAAAGAGATTTCTGCTGTTTGGCCCTACCTCTCTGTCCTTTTGCTGTATGAGACACCTCTTCTTGAGCCTCCAAAGTTAAGCTGAGGAACCAGCTAGCCCAGCTGGCCTTCTCTGCCCTGATACCGGAAAGACTTGCCCAGCAGTGTGGGGCACCAGGGAAAGAAACATAGGCACCAAAGAAGGGCTGGAACTTGAGGGAACTCCCAGTCATTCTTGAGTAACAGTGGCAGAGAATGCCATCCCACTGAAGGCGGCTCCGGGACTGGGGCTGCAGCTGGGGAAGGGTGGCAGGTATATAGTCTGCCTGCTGTCCAGGCTGAGAGCAAGAATGAAAATGAGAATGGAGGATTAAGGTTGTAGATTTTGGCTCTTCCTTATTTGGAACTTAAAGCTCATAAATTTTAGTGATTATTTTCAGTGGGTCAAATAAATGATTGGGTGTGGGGGCAGGAGAAGTACTTGCTGAAAAGTACAAACTATAGCTAGATTAAATTGTCTACAATACATAACTTGAAACAGTCATTTCATTTCAGACTGTGGCTTTCGTCACAGAGCAGGCAGTGATTTGCTATGTTATTTTAATGTCAGCTTTCTGAAAACATCATAAATCTATAATTTCGACTAAGTATTTAAAATTGCTAAGCAGGGAGAATCTTCTGTACAACAAAACCAAACCAAACCTGGGACATGCTAGTGAACAGCAAGAAAGGCTATAGCTCTAAGTGTGGATGCTTAGAAGTAAGTTAGAGGAATATCTGTTCTATTCCCTGTCATTTTTACGTACTATGAAGATTCAGAGTGGTATTATTTGGCAGGCGGTATTATCTGGAGGCAGGTGTTAGACATGCAATTATCATAAAGACTCTTTGAGGAGGATGACCACATGATACAAATTTATCTTTATTCTAATATAGTTTACAGAGTTTTTTTCCTGACAAATTACACTACACTTTATGGAAATGTAACATTTTGTATGAATGGAAGGGATAAGCCTGGTTGCATGCTAATGAGGGAGACAAAGTAGCCTCACTCTTATTTGCAACTGGCCCAGACCTTTCCATTAGCAAATTAAAATCTGTTCAAATTTATTTACTAATATATTAGGAGAAGCTTCAGGCTAACCCCTTGACCTATATTATATAGCAAACAACTGTAGCAGTGAAAATAATTAATAGCATGTAATGCACCTCCTGTTTATTTCTTCTTCATGCCCAGGGGTCAGCTGTATAGTGGGTTTGCCATCTGCATTCGGTTACAAGGGTATATTTACTTAAAAATTATCAATTATAGTTTTAAATGGCTTTCCTTAATTGCAGCCTTCTTATTCAAGTGTGATACATATCATATGTACGCTTTGTGTTTATTTGTATATTATATCACCTGCTCCTGACCAATTCTGAGAGGAGCCTATTCATTTGAAAATAATGTCTCCTGAAGCCTGTTATGTTGTTTGTGTTTACTGCATAATCACAACAGCCATGGCTTTGTTCGTCTTCATTATACCAATACTGAAGCGATTAGTAATGTTCACTTTATATATCTAGGAGAAACCTTCTCTTGATTATTTTGTGGGTCCGTATAAGAGAGGTTTGGTTGCTAATGGACCTGAAATTTGCAATATGAATGTCGGAGTCTGCAGGTCTTTCCAGGGGTAGATGAGCAGACTGGGCTTTGCTGACCTCTGCTGTCTATTTTTAAAGGCAGTGGTAGGTTTTCTTGCTGCAGAGTTGTTTTGAGGCACTGTTGGGTGTCTCATTCTACCGAGAAGCTGCTGATCACAATTTGGAAAGAAAAAGTGCTGTTGGGATAGCAAGCCCATGTAGATAGTACCAGAAGGACTACCAGAGCGCATGTAGATAGTACCAGAAGGACATAATCTCAGTCTCACCCGAGAGTCGAGCTCATGCACCTTTCACAAATATCATTCAAAATTTGGGGCCAGGAATTCTCATACAGGCAGTGTTATCCTTTTGTGGCATTTCCCCCAGGATCTTTGTGAGAAAATATCCCAATATCTCGTTGGTTCAGAATAACATCTACACTGGGATGGTTTTATGATGAGAGGGTCCTCCTGGTAAAATCAGTCTCAAAGAGAAGAGGCAGAAATAGAAGTATAGCTCGTGGGAGTGGCTGGGGTGATTATCCCGATTGAGTAGCTGGAGGAATGGGAGACTTCTGATTTCTGTCTGACAAAGGTGAAAATTATATTTCCTTATAGTTATGATCCCAGGGAATTATATTTTCCTTTCTCTCTGAAATTCTCCAGGTGAAGTTTTTTTCTGGCTGTAGTCTACTTGCTTGTGAAACTTGGAAGCACTCATAAGTCGGGGTGATGAAAAGTCAGGGCAGGTTCTTGGATGAACGCTCTGCAGCGTCCATCATGTCAGTAACCCCCACATTTCCAGATGCCAAGAAATAGGACTAAGGATTGTTGCTTTTTTTCTTGTCCGCAGAAGCAAAATCCTGTCACAGGGTAAGGATAGGTGTGGTTCTCTTTCCTGTTTCTGCCTAACCCAGGCTGGACAGATGCCTTGAATCACAGCAGTCCATTTTGTTGTGTAATATTCCCGGTCTACAGGGATCCCCCAAATACCTTGTGGAGTGTTGGCTGAGGTAGTTATTGGCCTGTTTCACAGGTTGGCAAACAGGTACAGAAATTAAGGGACATGGATAAAAGTCCCTGGATGTAAACCTGCCAGATGTGAAATAGAACCTGAACCCCCAACTTCAAAGGTTTCAAAAAGACATTTAGCCCTGGGAGGATTCTGAAGTAAGAGATCCTCGGGAAATGCACGTCACACACCAGCACCATCTCTCTCCCTTTGTTCCTGTCTTCCCTTACCACCCTCCTACTCTGTCCCCCAAATTTCTGGCCAGTGCCTTTCATCCTGCTTCTCTGTGGCAACCACAACAGGCTCTTCCCTTGACTCTGACTACTCAGAGCCCAGGGAGCCATGACAGGCCCCTTCCAGGTTTGGATCCATACTCTTCCTCTTCTGAGGTGAAATTCAAAGACTTGCTTCTGTGCTATGAGAAATGACTCTCTTGATAATTAAAATGCTGTGCTGCTGCCGTAAGTGAAACTACTTTTGCCTGTCAGATTTTGCCCCCTTTCTCTAATGGCTATCAGCTTCCTTTCTACCTGTAGGATTAAGGTCTCTATTGAGAGGTGGCATAGGAATATAGGCTCTTTGACATGTTGCAATCAGTCTTTTGATTATTCTGATTGAGTGCTTTCTCTGCAGTAATGAACTAGAGCATTGGACCTAGTTTGGTGGTTCTTACTCTCGGGGATATACCAGGCATTTACTGTGGACTGAATAAATATTATCGCAGAAAATAAACATACCGTAGTTTTTTTTTTTTTTTTTAACGTATGTAAGTACTGTCGTGCTTAGTTAAATACAAATTGACTTTAAAATAGTATTGACTTGGGGCACCTGGGTGGCTTAGTTGGTTGGGTGTCTGCCTTCGGCTTGGGTCGTGATCCCTGAGTCCTGGGATCGAGCCCCGGGTCAGACTCCCTGCTCAGCGGGGAGCCTGCTTCTCCCTCTCACTCTGCCCCTGCCCCTGCCCCTGCCCCTGCTCTCTTGGTCGCTTGCTCTCTATCTCAAATAAATGAATAGAAATCTTTAAAAAATTATTATTGACTTTATAGTAGCAGTCTATCAGTTAAGAGTTTCTAAATGAATCGGTACTGCTATTATGTGGAAGACAATGAAACATTTCACTGTTAAAATGACATCCTAACATTAAAAGAGAAGCAGAGAGAGAGAGTGGAGAGAAAAGACAGAGAGAGAGAGCGAGAGAAAGAAAATCTAAAGCAAAAAGATGAAAAGAACTGAGCTGGAATTCAGAGGACTCAGTTTCTAATTGTGGCTTAGTTATAAATTCTGGATTCATTATTTTTTTCTTCCAATTTTTTATTTACTTTCTAGTTAGTTAACATATAGTGCAGTATTGGTTTCAGGAGTAGAATTTAGTGATTCATCCCTTACATAGAACACCCAGTGCTCATCATCACAAGTGCCCTCCTTAATGCCCATCCCCCATCTAGCCCATCCCCCACCCGCCTCTGTCCAGCAACCCTCGGTTTGTTCTCTGTCATTAAGTGTCACTTATGATATGCCTGCTCCTCTCTCCTTCTCTCTTTTTCCCCGCCCTCTGGATCCATCATATACCGAGTGATGTGGAACAAGTGAGTTCTTCTCCAGTCCTATGTTTTCCCAGTCTAATAAAAAAAAAATCATTATTAATAAATATTTACTGAGATTCTATTACACTGCTAAAATGTATTCTGTACTTATAAATATGCCATTCATCAGCCTTTGAAATATTCATAGTGGCCCTGTTAGGTGCAGGTATTACTATCTCTTCTTTCATAAAAGGAAAAAGAGGCATATAGAGAAGGTATTTGTTCTTTCCTATTATTTTAGAATTTTTAGAACAAGATCTTTACTTCATTTACAATTCGCCATGGCATGCAGTTAGGATTTCAGTTAATTTTATTTTTCCAATTAGAGTTGATTCTATGATTACTGTTGACTGAATCCTTTTATCACTTATTTTAAAATCAACCTTTATCATATGCTTAAATTCCTAAATATCCAGGATCTGCTCCTGGACTCTATTCTGGTCCATTGATCTGTCTTCCAGTCCTGTGCCATTTCCCTGTTTCAATGACTAGCTTAAAATGTTTTGATATTTTGTAAGGCATGTGTAATTTATTTTTTCTTACTATTTCTAGAGGTTAAAAAAATACAGGCCATTCTCGCCCATTTTCTCTTCTCGATGAATAATTAGACTGAAATTTTCAAGTTTAATGGGGCAAAATGCATTGAATTAAGATTACTTTGTGGAGAACTGACTTTTCCAGACCATGGCAGATGTCTTCATTTGTCCTCATCATCTTTCCTGTCCTTCAGTGAAGTATTATCATTGCATTCATGTAGGTCTTAAGCATTTTGTGTTAGGTTTATTTCTGGAGATGATTATTATTGCTGTTGTGAATAGGTAGAGCTAGCTTTTGAATGGTGGGTAAAATTTGGATTTGGGAAGCAAAATTAGCATAACTGACGGTTTACCAAAGCAAATAAACATGGAGTGTCTGGGAAAAGTTAAGGGTTAATTATTGGGTTGGTAGAACCTATATGGGTGGGTCCCTATTATCGCCAGGATAAATTTTACTGGTAATACTTATGTACCTCTTTGATAGGGCATACGAAGGTTCTTGAAATGTGTGAGATATATGGAAATTAGTCTAGACTAATGCAAAATTAGTCTAGAATAGTTAATTGAGGACTATTTAAGTGTTAGAATAGTTAATTGAGGACTATTTAAGTGTTAGATGAGCACATTCTGACACCTTGTGGTCATTTAGGGGTATGGTGTGATGTTGTAATTCCATTGGTTGAACTGAAGGCGTATGGATTGATTGACCACAGAATCATATTTAGAGCTCAAATGGAGGTTTAGAGATAATCTAATCCAATTTTCTTGTTTTACGAATGAGGGAAGTGAGGCCCAGAGAGCAAACAGACTCTTCCCAAGCTCACACATCTGTTTAGGAACAGAGCTGGGATCAATTTTTCTGACCTCTTGCCTATTATTCCTTTTACTATATCATGTTCCATTTGCCGATTTCCTACAATTACAGAAAAAAGGGAAGGAACTAAAATAAAATTATTATAATTTTAAATCCCAGAGAGATATCTCTATATAATTTTGGTGTCATCTCTGAGTAATTTAAATAATTTATATGTATATGTGTTGGGGTGGTGGTGGTGGTGTTTTCTGAGGTTGAGAGGGAAGAGTAGGACTGGTTTCTGGGTGTTCTTAAAGCTGGCCTGGTTGTAAGCCCAAAAAGACTCAGTCATTCCGACGCGGTGCAGTGGGTCTCTACAACACTTGGAGCATCAGGGACCTAGGATATTTTTCAGGTTATTCACTGGGTTTCCTTAAGGAGGCCTCCGTCTTCCAGGAATGGGTCTGCGTTAGTACACCTGCTGTTCTCAGCCACTGGAAGTGTAGTCTCGGCCTAAATGCAGCATTGGCTTCAGAGCATAGTGGCTGTGGCCATTTGTCAGTTTCACTCTCTGGTGATGTGAATGGTGCATTTTCATGACTGCTGGAGTCCTCCCGTTGCTTTGCCCAAATCTACTTCTCCATGCAGGTTCAGGGAGCACCTGCTCTTTGGTTCTCATGTACCTTTTTCTGAGAACTCAAAAGAGGGAGGTTAGTGGGATGACCTCCAGCCCTACTCACTGCAGCCGATCTTGGGGCCGTCACTGTCACTCATCTTCGCCCTCCTCCACTATCCATTCAAAATTCACCTCTTCCTCAGTTATCTCCTCAGCAGATCTTGGTGGCTTACCTCATGGTGTGACCCAAACTTTCACTCATGAGGGCTCTGAGACCTTGGAAATCACACCTGTCTCAATCTGCACTTGTCCATTCACAGTTATAGTGGGGCAAGGGTACCCAAGGGGATCACGTGGGTTCCACACATAATTCCTCTTGGCCCCCTTGTGTAAAAGCGGTCCTACCTCCTTCTGCCGATAAGGGTCAGTTATCGCTGCCAGTATCATGACTCTTCTTGTCTGCTGGTCCTTTGGCACCAATCCAAAGTGCCCTGGCATCAACTCTGTTTTATAGTTCAACAGGACCTTTGCTGTGTTCCCTGGAATGTGTCCTCTTTGGAAAACAGGACCTCCAACCCTGCAGAGTTAAGAGTTGAGGGAATACAAAGTACTAAGTGCCCCATTCAGTCACTGGGAGTCATATTAAGTGGGGCCAGACCTGCTTCTACTCCTTAGTTCATGATCCATTTATTCTTCCTAGTGAGGACAGAGCACTATATTGAGGTCTTTAATTAATACATACGCTGCATTTCTCGGGGTGGCACACCATCCTTTCAGAGCATTGTCTCCAAGCTAGTGTTTCAGCTACGACTTTAGAAAGCCATTTCAGCGCTCTCTGGGGCTGGCTGCTTTTGAAAAGTATGGTATATTATATAACGGGTAGGTCCCGTGGTTATGGGGGTCCACTCCCACACTTCCTTCATTGTGAATTGGGTCTTCTGGTCCATGCCTGTGCATTCTGTAAGCCCCAGGATAGTGGTGCTGGCTAAGGGTCTGCTAGCAGGAATGGAAAACTCCTTGCCAGAATAAGTATCTATCCCTGTGAATGTGTATTGTCAACCCTTCCAGGACAGGAGGGTCAGATTATAGTCCATTTAAAACCAAGTGGCTAGTTGCTCTCTTTGAGGAATAGTACCACCCAGGAGCACAGAGTTGGTCTCTGTTGCTGACAGTCTGGACATTGAGACGTAGTGATAGCTAGTTTGGCCTTGGTAAGTGGGAGTTCATGCTGCCGGGCCCATATGCAGGCTCTGTCTTTGCACTGTGGTTATTCCATTCCTGTGCCCATCCTGACAATTCTGGATAGCTAATGTCAACTGGTCAAGTTATTTTTCTACTTAATAAATATAGTTTCCTAGTAAATTTTTTAATTGGGAAGTATAAGTCCTCCAATTTTGTTCTTGTTCAAGACTGCTTTGCCCATTATGGGTCTGTTACATTTTCATATAAGTTTTGGGGTCAGCTTGTCAGTTTCTGTATTTAAAAAAAAGCCTATTGACATTTTGATAGAGATTGCATTGAATCTATTGGTCAATTTGGGGAGAATTTCCATTTAATGATATTGTATCTTCCAATCCATGAAGATTGAATGTTACTTCATTTATTTAGATCTTCTGTAATTTCTCTCAGCATTGTTTTGTAGTTTTTTTTTAAGTTTTTGTATATTTATTTGAGAGAGAGCATGAGCGAGAGAGCACAGCAGGGGGAGCAGCAGAGGGAGAGGGAGAAGCAGATTCCCCACTGGACAGGGAGCCCGACGTGGGGCTCGATCCCAGGACCCTGGGATCATGACCTGAGCCAAAGGCAGGTGCTTAACCAACTTGAGCTGCCCAGGAGCCCCTCTTTTTTTTTTTTTTGTAGTTTTTAATGTACAAGTCTTACACTTGTACAGGTGTTTTTATCATGAAAGGATTTTTCTTTTTTTTTTTCATGGAAGGGTTTTGGATTTTGTTAAATGTTTTTCCTATGTCTGTTGACATGATGTGATTTTTTTTCTTTATTCAACTAATATGGTGTATTACATTGCCTGATCCTTCCTATTTTGAACCAACTTTCATATCTGGGATAAATCCCATGGCCATGGCAGATAGTCCTTTTTGTGTGCTTCTAGATTCAGTTTGCAAGTATTTTGTTGAGGATTTTTTCATCTATATTTATAAGGGATATTGGTCTGTAGTATTCTTTTCTTATGATGTCTTTGGTTTTGGTATCAGAGTAATATTGGTCTTACAGAATGAGTTAGGAAGTGTTTCCTCCTCTTCTATTTTTTGGAAGAGTTTGTGCAGAATTGCTGTTAATTCTTTCTAAATGTTTGGTGAAATTCACCAGTGAAGCCACATGGGACTGGGCTTGTCTTTGTGGGAAGTTTTGGAATTACTAATTCAATCTCTTTTCTGTTTATGGGTTGACTCAAACTTCCTATTAATTCTTTAGTCATTTTCAGTATTTTGTATCTTTCTAGGAATTTTCCCATTTTATCCAAATTTTCTAATCTATTTGCATACAGTTGCTCATAGTATTTTCTCATAATCCTTTTAATTTCTCTAAGGTCAGAGGCGATGTCCTCTCTTTCATTCCTGATTTTGGTAATCCACGTCTTCTTTTTTCCCTGTTTAGTCTTACTAACGGTTGCCAATTGTTGTTCATCATTTCAAAGAACCAGTTTTGATTACATTGATTTTCTCTTACCGTTTTTCTGTTTCCGATTTCATTCATCTCTACTTTCCTCCTTATTATTTCCTTCTTTTTGCATCCTTTGGGTGTAGCTTTCTCTTCTTTTTTTTAATTGAACTATAATTAACATGCAGTGTTATATTAGTTTCAGGTGTACAAGATAATGATTCATCAATTCTATACCTTACTGAGTGCTCAACATGATAAGTGTACTCTTGATCCCCTTCACCTATTTCATCCATGCCCCCCACCCAGTTCCCTTCTGGCAACCACCAGTTTGTTCTCTGTATTTAAGAGTGTTATTCTTATCTTCAATATCCTTGCTAATTTTCTGTCAATTATTGAGAGGAAAGGAGGGTATTGAAGTCTCTATTACTATTGAATTGTCTATTTTCCCCTTCAATTCTGTCGTGTATATTGGGTTGTTAGGTATGTATATGTATTTTAATTGTATAACATCCTGATGAATTGACATTTTACTCTTATAAAATGTTCCTCTTTATCTCTAGCAATTTTTGTCTTAAAGTTGCTCTTGTATTATATTAGAATAGCCACTCTAGTTCTCTGTTCTTACTGTATATATGGTATATCTTTTTTTCTACTTTTACTTTCAATTTGTGTCTGAATTTAAAGTGCTTGTCTTGGGGGCACCTGGGTGGCTCAGTCGGTCTTGATTTCGGCTCAGGTCATGATCTCAGGGTCGTGAGATCAAGCCCTGCATTGGGCTGTGTGCTTGGCATGGAGTCTGCTTGGGATTCTCTCTCTCCTTGTGCCCCTACCCCCTCGCTCTCTCAAATAAATAAATAAATAAAATCTGTAAAAAACGTAAAGTGAATGTCTTGTAGATAGAATACATTTGGGCTGTATTGTTAAAATTCAGTCTGAGAATATGCCTTTTGATTTATGTTTAATCGTTCTGCACTTAATGTAATTATTAATAGGATTGGATTTACCACTGCCATTTTGCTACTGTTTTCCCTATGTCTTATATCTCTTTTGTTCTTCTGTCTCCTTTACTATTTTGTTTTGTGTTAAATACTCTCTAGTGTACCATTTTAATTCATTTATTGATTTTTTACTGTATAGTTTGAATTATTTTCTTAATGGTTTCTCTGGGGATTACAGTATGCACCTTAATGTATCACAGCCTACTTTAATTAGTGCTAACTTAATTCTAGTAAAATATAAAAATTTTCCTTAATGTTGTTCCATTCCCTCACTACTCCTTTGTGGTATTTTTTTCATATATATTATTACATCCTTATATGTTATAAACCCAACCATGCAATTTTATAGTTATTATAATTTGGCTGTTAAAGTGTTTCCCTATGTGTGATGAGTCTTCTTTTTTTTACTGCTTTTAACACGTTGATTATAGGGGGCACCTGGGTGGCTCAGTCAGTTAAGCGTCTCCTTTCGGCTCAGGTCATGATCCTAGAGTCCCGGGATCGAGCCCTGTGTTGGGCTCCCTGCTAGGTGGGGAGCGTGCTTCTCCCTCTACCTCTCCCTCCCCCCTGCTTGTGCTCGCTCGCTCTCTCTCTCGATCATTCTCTCTCAAAAAACAAAACAAAACAAAAAAACTCACTTTGATTATGAAACATTAGTTGTAAATCTCTGTGTTTATCCACTTGGAGTTTATTGAGCTTTGTGGATATGTATCTTCTGAAGTCAAGCAGCCTCACTCGTGTATAAAGCCTTCCAGGATCTGGTAGCTTATCAAGGCTCACTATGACTATTTTGTTTCTCTTTAAATTTCTGGCTGGCATGTTGCCTGTCCCATGTAGGATTGCAGCCTCAAGCAGCTGTGATAATGGCCTTCCCAGTTGTTCACCACTAAGGTCTGTTATTTTTGTTAGCGCCCCCAGACTGTGGGCTTTTTCTCCAGTTAGTACCCTCTGGCCACAGGGCAGTAATTCTACAAGAGCTGGTTGGGGATAGGAGCTCAACATCCAAGACCCAGAAGTTCAGTACATTCTCTTATATAAGTGCTTTTCAATCTGTTGTATGCCTTTGGTCAGTTTAGAGTCTTGAAATGACTGTTTTTGACAACTTTGTCCAGTTTTATCATTTCCTTTGGGGAGAGAATTTGCTGAGCTCTTCACTGTACCATTCCCACAGTCCTGCTCCCTCCCACATCCCCTTTATTCCTTTTCCTACCAGCTCAAATGTTTCCTTGTCAAATATTGGCCATAGCTTTCTCCAGGCTACTAAAATACCCCCAGTAACGTATGTGCACCCACAGGATCCTCACTAGGGTTTTAAATCTTGTGTCTTAAGAAAGTACTCCCAAGTCACTGAATTTCCGATGATTAAGTCTTATATTCCAGCCCCCCGGAACAAACAGCCTCAGAATCCCATCTCAGGAATACTCCTCTATGCATCTCATGGATCATACAGATACATAGAGGCTAATTTTTACATCATTTCAGCATATAGTCACATTCCTCACTTGTCAGGCTTGGCACATCATTATCTGGGTTACCCTGGAGTTTAACCCCAGCTATTGGTCTCAGGAGGTAGTCAGGAGAGGAGGTGAAGGCAGATCCTTAGCGTAGCATCTGTAATCTTGCAAGGAAGAAGCCTCTGCCGCATTTTCTAGTACAGCAGAAGCACCTGCACTTACTAGGGACGGTTAGGCCACCTCTGCAATCCCATGTGTTCAAGGCAGGGGGCTGCAGAGCTGACATCTCCAGGGACTTCCATTCAGAGAGATGCTCTATTTTCGTAGTTCAGTGTCCCAGGTTTTCCCCAACCAGGTCCCTAACATTTACATAACTGATCTTATCTTGGCCAAGCATCTCTGACCCTGCATCTTTAACAGTTTTTAGTTGTGTTTGCTCTTCACTGCAGGAGCTAACAGCCTCTTTGTGAGCTACTGCTTAGGCTTTGTTCTCACACTTAGCCATTAACTGCTTGTTAGAGGCCCACAGACTTTCATTATCCCTCTAAAGGGCATCAATAGAACTTATCAGTAACTGGCCAACTCTTTTTTTTCTTTAAGATTTATTTATTTGAGAGAGAGAAAGCGGGCGTGCAGCCGAGGGAGCCCAGAGGGAGGAGCAGAGGGAGAGAGAGGGAGAGAAAGGGAGAGAAGCTCTAGCAGACTCCCTGCTGAGGGATTGAGAGGCTTAATCCCAGGACCCTGAGACCATGACCTGAGCTGAAATCAAGAGCTGGCTGCTTAATCAACTGAGCCACTCAGGCGCCCCTCCTCTGGGTAGGCACTATTACACCCATATCTCTCAAATGCCTGAACCATTACAGCTGCGTTTCCCTCCGCTAAGACATTTCTTGGGTCAGCCCTGGGGAATCTTCAGCAATTATAGCACCACTATCCGTGTTCCGTCTACCAACCGGGATGGTGTCCTCCTCCTCTACCGGGTAGTGAATGAGCCGGTCCCCAGATGCAAAGCCTCTTGCCTGTTTTCTCAGACCACGCTTGGGACCATTGGTGCAAGTTTAGGTCCCCAAGAAGCAGATGCCCAGATGGGGTTAGACAAGCAGAGAATTATTAAGTGGAGGCTGGGAGAGCTGAAAGATCACAATGCAGGTTTCATCCTTATGAAGGAACTTGAGTAGGAAAAATGAATGAAAGGATCTTAGACTAAGAACAGTTCTAAGGACGTGTGGCAAGGCCAGTGGGCGGCGATGGGGGTTTTTGAACTAAAGCTGGCTGTCAGAGGTGTTCTGCATCAGTCAGGAATGAGCCTGCCTTGCTCAGTCACTGCCTCAGAGCAGCTTGCGGAAAGTGTGGCTTTGGTGTGAATACAGCAATAGATCGCGGAGCACAACAGATGGAGCCATCAGTGAAATGTACTCCCGGTGGTCGGGAGTTCTGAGAGGCACAGTAAGGAGAGATTTCATGACTACCACACCTATTCTTTATGTTCCTTTAAATAACTTTTCCAGCGCGCCTGGGTGGCTCAGTTGGTTAAGCGACTGCCTTCGGCTCAGGTCATGATCCTGGAGTCCCAGGATCGAGTCCCACATCGGTCTCCCTGCTCAACGGCGAGTCTGCTTCTCCCTCTGACCCTCCCCCCTCTCATGCTCTCTCTATCTCATTCTCTCTCTCAAATAAATAAATAAAATCTTTTAAAAAATAACTTTTCCAGCTTTTCATTTTTACTTCATCTCTTCTTTTCAATACAATGCAATTCATTTGCATTTCATAATTAATATTTAGGTAAGGTGTTACTGAGTTACTAATTGTTAGGAGTAAAAGTGGAAACAAAAAGAGAAAAAAGTACGGAAAGATAAAGGTGTGAACAGTGGAATTTCAAGGGAATATATGCTAATTGTCAAAAAGGATGCTGAAAATTGAATTTTTAAATTGTTTTCCCACTTTCCTCAAAATTTATAAAGAATGTAGAAAAGGTTTTTTTTAAAGGTTTATTTTTATTTGGGGCACCTGGGTGGCTCAGTCGGTTAAGCATCTGCCCTCGGCTCAGGTCATGATCCCAGGGTCCTGGGATCGAGTCCTGCATCTGGCTCCATGCTCAGTGAGGAGCCTGATTCTCCGTCTGCCCTTCTCCCTGCTTGTGCTGTCTCTCTTTCTCAAATAAATAAATTAATTAAAGCTTAAGAAAAAGACATTTTTATTTTAGAGAGAGAACGTGCGTGGGGTGGGGGGGGCAGAGGGAGAGAAAGAATCTCCTGCAGACTCCCTGCTGAGGAATTGAGGAGCTTAATCCCAGGACCCTGAGATCTAGACCTGAGCCGAAACCAAGAGTCAGACGCCCAACCAACTGTGCCACCCAGGCATCCCAAGAATGTAGAAAAGCTTTTAACATATGCTAGCAATAACATTTAAATTTTTTTTTCTATAGAGTATGACATGGGCCATCTACTGCATTAAATATCCATTATCTCTTTGTCTCTTGGGCCCTTTAGTCCTTTTGAATGCCCTTCTTTTTTGTTGTTGCTGTTAAAAATTTTATTTATTTATTTTACAGAGAGAGCAAGAGAGCACAAGCAGGGGGAGCAGCAAAGGGAGAGGGAGAAGCAGGCTCACCGCTGAGCAGGGAGCCTGATGCGGGGCTCGATTCCAGGACCCCGGGTTCATGACCTGAGCCGAAGGCAGATGCGTACCGACTGAGCCACCCAGGCGCCCCTTGAATGCCCTTCTATGTATGCCTTGAATTATCAGCGGTAACCTGTGCATAACTTCACTACTTAAATGTTTGCACTTTAGATTTTCTTAAACAGGTAACTGGAAATCTTAGAACTTTTACACAATCAGGTTTATATGATCATATTGCATTCCTATTGCTATTAACAATGTAGAATACTTTTATTATAGACATGCCTCTAAAATAGGGGTCTTTCACTGGTCTTTCGTTTCATTCACATGATTTCCCTAACATTCTCTGATGTTGTTTGCACAAGGATGCACTTCGGTGGGCTTGCGTCACATTTCTTCATCAGATCAAAGCAGTTGGCATGGGTGGAAGAGGGGCCCATCTGTGTGTGTTCCTATGTGCAGGAATAACACAACTTCCGTGTGTCTGTTTATGGGAAATATTTTGTCTAAGGAAACAGTTTGTTCACAGCATCCTGTTTTAGGTGTTTAGGATTTCCCTGCAAAATGAAGTAACCAAATAAGCTGTTTGTCCCTCAGTATAACTTGATGAAAACAGTTCTTTTTCTGTAGCTGTGAATATCTTAATATTAATCTTTATTACCTTTAACTGCAATAAATCCCATTTAGCATTGTTGAAAAATCAGCTTATCATTGCTAGCTTAGATTTCATGTAAACTTGAATCTGATAAATTAAAATGGTAGGTTTACTACGTGAAAGAACTTTTCTAGTAACTTGTTAGTTTCTGCACTTTACGTTTTTGTCTTCCTCGGTATCTTCGTCCACCACTAATAATAGTGTTTTAACATTTCGATAGAGCCAGTTAGGTGGAAGTCTTTCCTCAAACTGTTCGTGACAACTAGATACATTAATATATATAAATTTAGGAATGAATTTTAACTGGGAATTATCATCTTAATCATGTGGCCATTTTACTGGCAGGATGTACAACCATCTGTATGAATCTCTAAGTCTCTTGTGGGTGTGAGTTAGTGGGGAAGGAGGGTAGGAATGGACCTTTAAACCATTATAGTCAGTTCTCAAATTTATGTGCTAAGTAAGAGGGGAGTGACTCTGATAATCCCAAAGTGTGGATCATCTAACAGCTGTTTCTCATTATTCACTGTTTAAGTGGATAATGGAAATTTTTATTTTTTCCTCACATACTTATGTTCTTAATTCTGTTTGGCTATGTAATAAAAAGTATACATTTTTTACTTAACTTATTTGAGTTCCAAGAGCTAGGAGTGGGAGGAGGGCGGGCATTCCAGAAGCATGCTGGTTGGTGGGAAGAATTCAGCCTGTATTAAACTTTGTTAAAAATACTCAAGAAATTGGGTAAGCCAAATAGGGAAACTATAAGAGATTACTTTAGCTCACCTCCTTATTTGAGCACTGAATGGTCAGAGGGATGTTTTTTCAATTTATTTTTTATTTTTTAAAGATTTATTTATTTGTGTATTTGACAGAGCGAGTGAGCACAAGTAGGGGGAGGAGCACAAGCAGGGGGAGCGGCAGGCCGAGGGAGGGGGAGAAGCAGGCTCCCTACCGAGTGGGAAGCCCGATGCGGGGCTTGATCCCAGGACCCTGGAATCATGACCTGAGCCGAAGGCAGACACTTAACGTCTGAGCCACCTAGGTGCCCCCTTTCAATTTAAATGTTAGGGAATGAAAATTTTATATTTATTTTGATATTTGTGCACACTAATGAAATACGCAAGAATTGCACATTTGAATAAACTGAATCAACGTAGATTGAGATAATCCAGATAGCTAGATAATCAAACTAGATAACTCAGAAACAAACATTCCAGTTACTTTTTGTCAGCAGCAGGGTTTCTTTGAGTTTGTTTTCCATTTTATTTTGTCTATATTTGCTTACCTCAAAGTAGTCCTAAAATGGCTACATGAAAAAATAGCTACACTTACATGGCAATATGCTCTGTTTTTTTCTACTTAATTTTAATTGGACAGATACGATATATATTTTTAATTAATTAATTAATTTTAAGGTTTTATTTATTTATTAGAGAGAGAGAGAGAGAGCACACAGGAGCAGGGGGGACGGGCAGAGGGAGGGGGAGAAGCAGACTCCCTGCTGAGCAGGGAGCCTGAGATCATGACCTAGCCGAAGGCAAATGCTTAACTGACTGAGCCACCCAGGCACTCCTGTGATGTGATTATATTTGAATGCTGGAGTGGGAATCAGAATATGTGGGTTGTATTCAGAGTTCTACCTCTTCCTGCTGGTAATATGAGGAGACATCATGGCTCACTTTTGTCTAATGCTAATTTCAGTTTGATAATACTACTTGAAAGAGCTTGAGCTTGGCCACAAGCTTGATATATGCAAACAGTGTGATCTATATTCCAAAAAAAAAAACCCTCCTAATATTATCACAGGCTGAGCTAATAAGAATAAGTATCTAGAGAAAGAGAAGGCGGTCATCCTTTTCTGATCTGCACTGTTAAGACTTCAGCTGGAATAGTACGTTCATTTCATGACACCACATTTTGGGTGGGTCATTGGGAAGGTGTTCGGCATCTGGACCCATGGCTTTCAAAAATTTTTGACCATGATTCATGATAGGAAATACATTTTATATCATAACTCAGTGGTGTGTGTGTGTGTGGTATAATAGAAAAATATCATAAAATATCTATACATGTTATAGTTTTTTTTAAAGTTTTATTTATTTAAGTAATCTCTACACCCCACATGGGGCTTGAACTCATGACCCCAAGATCAAGAGTCACATGGTTGTGCCTCACTGACTGAGTCAGCCAGGTGCCCCAGTGATAACAATTTAATACATGTGATATTTTCCATTCCACTAAGTAATGTTACGTTATGATTCATTTTTAAACAATTGATATTATGAAGCAACTCAGGAGCACATCCCCACATTTTAGAAAACACTAATCTGAAACATTTATTTGACTGTAATAATTTAGTGATTATCATCATCATCATCATCATCATCATTAGTTGACACTAAGCAGCACCTTAGTTAATATGCAATTGCTTATTGAATAGTGTATACCGTTCAGTATACATTTATATGTTGCAAAAAATAGTCAATCCAACTATCAGAGGAAGGTAGGTGGCTAGCTACATACACAATTAAAATGACTTCAGCGAGAGCTAGTCTATGTGGTTCCACTGCTTAAAAGGAAGAAAGTGTTGGAGCACCTTTGTGGCTCAGTCAGTTAAGCATCTGGGTTCAACTGGGGCCATGATCCCAGGGTCCTGGGATCCAGACCGCATTGGGCTTTCCGCCCAGCAGGGAGTCTGCCTCTCCCTCTCCTTCTGCCCTTCCGCCTGCTTGTGCTCTCTCTCAAATGAATAAATCTTAAAAAAAAGAAGAACGTCTCAGAATTTTGTCTTAACTTTGTATATCAGTGATGTATTTGTCAATCATATTGTTATTCCCACAGGGGAATAGAAGAAAAAATCAGATATACCTAAAAAAATCAGAAATACCATTTTGATTGATTGATGGATGTTACCTATTCGAGAGAGGGAGAGCATTTTAAATAAAAATTTAAAATACCATTTTAAACAAATAAAGAATGGAGACTACATTGCGGTCAGTGTAAGCAAATACAAATTAAATTCCCACTTAATGCCTGGCTCCCTTATTTCATCTGCCTCCTGTCCCTAGTCAAAGCACCTCTCTCCTGCATTGTTGAGCATCTGAATTCCTGACTCAGAATGACACTTGCTACAAATTTGGTTGAAAAAACAGCAGCCATACTTTTCTGATTAAATGATGCATTTATTGTTTCAAGTTGTGTAGTGCCATATGAAAGGGGATTACAGGGCACTTTGGGATTGAATTTTACAAACCCATATTCCCTATATTCCATTTGATGTATCGCTTTGGTATAGCATATGCTATATCATCATCTCTCTGGGTTTTTGTCTCTTTGATAATACTTTCATTTTTCATTCCACCTGAAATAAAAAAAAAACACAGGAATTGCTGTTGGTATACATTGAACCCAAAAACAACAGATGATATATCACGTTTTAGCAGCACTTTGGAGGAGCCTTATCATAAAGGGATGACAAGTTTACTGGAAACGGGGCATATAGGGGGCACTGAGGGAGGGGGATGATGGCAGATGTGCTGATGGAAGTGATATAATGTGTTGGGGACAGAATTTTGTGCACGGGTGGAAGGCTCGGCCTTAACGTGGTTAGCTCATCTGTGACAACAGGAGGGAAGGCAAAGGATAGGTAGAAGCGGGGGTGGAGCTGTGGGAGCTGGGGAAGTTCTCTCTCTTAGTGAAAGAAAAAAAATAAAAAACAAGACCATCAGCTGAGTGGGAGGCTGTTGGAAAATATACTAGGGATTTGAGAGGAGAGGAAAATGCATGAAGATTCTAGATCAGGAGAGGAAACGGACTAGGGAAATGGACTAGTATATTTCTTAGGAAACGAGTGCTAGAATTTAAACGCTGGGGCAAAAATAGTATGCATTCTTTTCTTTTGAAAGATACAATTTACCTCTATAAAAGTTGGACCCATTTCTACTCTTAAAAATATGAGCTCACCTGTTCCCCTGTTCCTTTGCCAACACAGTATATTATCAAACATTTTGATCTCTTGCAATATAATATTTGAAAACTCTTATTTTGGTGTACTTTTAAATTTTAATATTTATTATACACGAAGTAAGCATCTTTTCATATGATTACAAGTCAAAAGTTACAAGAGACATTTGGATTTTTCTAGGGAACTACCTCTCAATCTTACGAGGCAAACAATTCTACTTTCTGTCTCCATGACTCAACCTACACTGGGACCCCCAGCAGCTCAGGGTAGCAAAGATCTTAAAAGAGGTGTTTGGTTTTGTCTAAGCTCAGAAGAAAGCAAGTAAGTGTCAGAATAAGGACCATAACCCAGTCCAGTTCTGTGCTTGGTGCGTGGGGAAGACAAAGGTTTTGGAGCGGGCAAGTGGTGAGCCATTCACGTGTGAGCTTTAGGAAGATGAACAAGCCCGTGTGTTTGTGATGGATGATGATGGATGAGGAGCACTGTGGCTTGCTCGTAGACGGCAGTTAGCGAGTATGCAAAGGAGAAAGAGAAAGGACACCTTCCAGGAGGGGAGCAAACTGGCAGGCACAGTGGTGGCTTCCTGGCTCTTTGTACTCCGAACCAAGTGGTCTTCTAGAGTTTCAGGAGAGAAGGCCAAGACAGAAGAGAAACTGCCAGAAGGGCTGCTCTTAGGACTGCTGTGTGTGGTTGTGTAATTTGTGTGCAGCACAAAGGTACCTAGTGGGGGAGAGTGGACAGTAAAGCTTGAAAATCAGCCTGTGTTCTGTCTGCTATGTCAGGAGCCCACAGGGCTATGTAAGCCCGGAGAGGGTTCTCATTTCTTAAATGTCCAACAAGAGGAGGGGTGTGTGTGACTCATTCGTTAACCCAGCCACTTTTTCCCAAATCCATTTGTCCTGAAGGGGTACCTTTCTCTAATTTGCACAAAAGTGCTATGTATGCTAGTGGTGGCCACATTGGTGCCCTCTGCAGTCATGCAGCAGTGACCTTGGCGATGGCTGTGGGTCCTCACCCACCCTCCCAGGTCCTCAACTTCCCCTGATGTCCCGAGAGTAGTATGGAAGGGCAAGAGGCAGGGCTCCCAGTTAGAAGGCTGTGGAAGGAGATCTGAGGGAGGTGACAGGTTAGAGATAGGTTTAGGGAGCTTAGGAAATAACTTGGAGTCATAGAAGGAGCTGGAAATGTTTTCCTGTAGCTAAAATGTTAAATGTTAATGAAATTAATGGAATCTACTCCACATCCAGTAGAATAATTTTACGGTACTTGCAAATATTCACATCAAATATTTGCCATCATTAATAAGGAACAGTAAGGATAGAGTCCTTTTGGTTTCTGGTCAGCTTTATTGTAGATTAAGAAGACTTTTCATCAGAAGATAAGAAAGTCGGTTTCAGGGAGGGGTCAAGACTAACACTAGTTAAATGTTATTATATCATGTAGATATTATTTACTTTGTAAGAAATTGAATCATTTTTGCATGCTGCATATCTCCAACCAATATTCACCTTCAGACTGTACAGATTTTTGGGTATTGATTCCTGTCTTTTGAGATAAACAGAATTGTCACTAGCATTCAAACAAAAAAAAGCAAAGCAAAACAAAAGACAAATAACTTTAAAAAGCTGTACCCTTGCAAATCATCTATGTCTGGACTAATATTCTCTACTCCCAAAACATGTGCATCAACTTACAGTTATAGTCATGTTCATATGGGCAGGTTAGGAATGAAGATTTTGTGTGTGCCAACCAAAAAAAAAAAAAAACAAAAAAAAAACAAGAAAGAAAGGAAAGCAGTAACCCCTAAAGAGAATGTTCAGTGTAAAGACACAGAAGATTATAGTATTTAACTTCTGAGCAAATACTCATCTAATTATTGTATTTTATGACCCAGGCTGATAAGCAACAAACAGGCAAAGACAGAATCACATAACATACAAAAGAAGAGTTAACCTTCATTTTCTTTTGAAATAACTCTAATCCCACTGGATGTGAATATTGCACTGATTTACCTGAGTATTTTGGTGTATGTTCACTGTTGTCATTGTTTTCATTTGCTTTATTCATCAATCCGTTGAGCTTTACGTGTACTGCAAAATACATGTGACTAATTACTGTTTTGAAAACTTTTACCAGGAAAATGTAATTACCCCAAGATACAATTTTACTTCCCCAGTGGCTAGTGTTACTTTCTAAGCTTATTGTCCAGTTGATATTCACTTACCGGAATAAGACAAGTGTAAATGAGGTTGGCATTCCACTAAAAACACAAAAATAAAAAAATAAAATAACTTCAGCATTTTCTCCGTCATTTAAATATTTTAATTCTTCTATCAGAACAAGTTTAACTGTGGTCTAGTTATCTGCCCTTTCTCTATCCTTTGATCAAAGGTGCTCTGCTCCCTTCAGGATTCCGAAGTACAGCCACTGCTAATGTGAGGTCAGCTCCTGTCACCATAATGGTATTACCTCATAGAATCAAGCCAGCCAATGGGGTGCCTGGAAGACTGAAGGGGCAGGCCTACAGGGTTGCCTAGGGCCTCATAGGGTAATGAGACTAGACTGTCCTCAGAGAGATTATAGTTCAGTAACAGAAGGCAGACAGGTAGCCGTGATAATTCACGATGACACACATCACAAGAATCAAATAGAGGAGGGAGTAGAATGTCAAGAGGATGGATTCTATGCTCAAAATGCCTGGATTCGGGGCGCCTGGGTGGCCCAGTCGTTAAGCGGCTGCCTTCGGCTCAGGTCATGATCCCGGGGTCCTGGGATCGAGCCCCGCATCGGGCTCCCTGCTCCACGGGAAGCCTGCTTCTCCCTCTCCCACTCCCCCTGCTTCTGTTCCCTCTCTCGCTGTCTCTCTCTCTCTCTCTCTCTGTCAAATAAATAAATAAAATCTTAAAAAAAAATGCCTGGATTCCAGTCCTGGTCCCTCACTTATTAGTTGACCTTCTGCTAGCTATTTGCTTTCTGAGTCTCAGTTTTCTCATCTATAAAATGTGGATAAAAATAGTACCTCCTGCATATGGTTATTGTGATGGTTAAATAAGACAATCCATGTAAAGTTCACAGAGCAGTGTCTGACACTGAACACATGTCAGCTGTTTCTATTATATATGGAAATATCTACATGCATATGAAATCAACAACTGTGCACTTCTAACCTCTGAGGTGTTATTCAGAGACCTAAACCCAAGTGGCTACCTCCCAGTTTATTTTGTGGCAACAAATTGGATAATCCCAAAATGTGAAACTGGAAATGAAAAGTGGATGGCACCCAAGAAGGTTGTTGGCCCTTACCCTGGCCCCATCCAGAAGTTCTCATTATGTACAAGGCAGTTTCAGGCCATGTAGAAGGAAGTGAGCCAGTAGGTCTTTGGACCCTTCCTCCAACACCCCATTCCTGTCTTCTTCCCCTCATTCTCTGGCTGTGAATGACCTACATGAGGCCTTGGCCCTAACTCTGTGTCTGGCCTGAATTCTCAGAATTACATCTCTGACTCATTCCTTCCACACTGGTTTGCCTTTAGACCTGGACTGATCCTGCTCTTTGTTCCCTTTTGACTTAGTTTAATCAGTGCATAAGTCAGGATTCTACCAGAGAAACATGTCATACACACACACACACACACACACACACACACACACACGTATATCTTCTCTCTACATAGGAGATATCCCATATATATTTTCTATATCTGTACTTACCTATCTATGAATTGGCTTACGCAGGTGTAATTTTTTCTTCAAAGAAGCCCCAGTTTTGCTGTAAGGCTTTTCAACTGATTGGATGAGGCCCACCCACTTTGTTGAGGATAATCTCTTTTACTTAAAATAAACTGATTGTTAATCATATCTACAAAATATCTGCACAGTAGCACTTAGAGTAACATTTGATTAGATAACTAGGCACTGTGGCTTAGCCAAGTTGACACATAAAGCTAACTAAACATTATACTCAGTTTCTCCAAATTCCTCCGAGGTCCAGTGAGCACCTTGCTCCCCTTAGACTTGGTCCGTCCCTTGGCTTTAATATGCCATGCCCCCGGCCTCGCTGGCTAGCCCTACCTGCCTACAAGGATATGGCTCTGTATTAATGATATTGACAGAGGGGTAGAGAGAAGCATGGGTTAGAGGGCCATTAATTCTATTATCCCATTTTATAATCCCTCTGTAGTTAGAAGCAAGGCTTTATTTTTTTAAAAGATTTTATTTGTTAGAGAGAAAGAGAGAGAGCACAAGCAGGGGGAGTGGCAGGTAGAGGGAGAGGGAGAAGCAGGCTCCTGGCTGAGCAGGGAGCCCTACGCGGGGCTCAATCCCAGAACCCCAAGATCATGACCTGAGCTGAAGGCAGACACTTAACCGACTGAGCCACCCAGGCGCCCCAGAGGTAAGGCTCTAGTAAACAAGCTTGAGATAAAGTAATGCCGTATAGGTGATATATACAACAGCTCACTGCAGATCATAATATGTTGGGAATCTTCCAGTCCAGTTATCCCTGAACCTGCCAATACATCCTAATCCTGTAGAGAACTTTAAAATATAGATTCTCCGGTACCAACCACCCAAGACCTACTAATTCCATGTCCTTAGGGGGATACTGCATATATGCACTTGAAAAATATTTTTCCTAGTGATTTTGATGGCCCTGATATGGTCTGGCCTCTTTGTGTGACTGATGGGGAAACTCTTACAATAATCTTTCAACTGATCGATGCAGCTTATCCATTCTGTCTTTCAAAGCACTTCTCTTATTTCTAGGAAAGGGTTCCCTTCAGGGTAAATTCTCTGCCGTAAGATTAATTATGCATTTTCCTTTCCTTCACTCTCTCCAGTTGGGCTACAACCGCCCACAAACAGTCTCAGCTGCATTCCAGAATCGGACCAGTCTGGCCCCCAGAGAGGGCACTAGAAGGGCCTCTGTACCCGTATGCAACACTTGCTAGCTTCAGTACAATCTGGCTTTTGACCATAAATCTTAGCTATTTTAACCGAGCTCCTATCTGTTCTTTGTGCTACTGACTGAATCCATGGCCTGGCTTCACCACCATCAGGAGTAGGGTTTTGCCTTTTTCCTAAAAGTTCTTCTTTAACAGAAGTCCTGCCCATGAACTAAAGTCCATATGGCTGGACCTAAGCACTACTCTTTCCTTATTTGCCTTGCTTCCTTCCTGTTTCCTTACTTTTCTCCTTGTTCAGTCTCTGTCATCTGGCTCCCACCCTCTTTTTGCCACTATTACTCTTATATCTATGATCTTTGCACCTTCTGTCCTATGGGAGGATAATACTAATTCATACCTGTGCCTCATTAAATTGCTATGAGCAGATTAAGCATTATAGTCTGGAATTGTTTGGATATGTGCCCAGCTCTCCTGGGTTGTTGGTGTTTGGCCAGGCTGTGGCTGAGCCCACTGTAGTGCATTTGTCTGAAGTGTGGTCCATTCTGCGGCCAGAGTAGGGGGACCATAGGCAAGACACCTGACAGTGCCTCATGGCAGCATGCGGCGTGTAGGAAAGGAGAAACTGCAGGATCTGGCCTAAGACTGAGGCTGGAGATGGAGGAGAGGCATTGGTGGCATAGAGGAGAGGCATCATCATAGACTGATGAAATAAATCAATTATACTAGTACAAAATGGAGGAAGATAACTGTTTTAACAGAAGGGTATCATGAAAAAGCTCTGGAAATTTGAGTTCAACACAGATCTACTTACGTACGTACAGCACAGCTACTAAAAATAGTTTAAGCAATCCTAGGCTACATCGGTATTCTTTAATCTTTACAATAACTCAATATGGTGCAAACATTAATAGGTATCAACTCCCTTTTATAGATGAAGATACCGGTGTTCAGAGAGGTGCAGTGACTTGCCCAAGGCGTGCAAGGTATCCTCAAATACTCCCGTGGTTTTCATTATCATTTATAGGGCAATGACTTCCAGTTTATAGCTCTAGTTTGCACCTCTCCTGTCCTTTGTGCTTCTAAAACCGCCAGCCGCCCCCAGTTTTTATGTCTCCAAAAGAATCTCAAATTCAGTATTTCCAAAAGAGAGCTCCTGATTCATACCTTCCTCTCTCAAATCTCTTCCTCCTCCATCTTCCCATCAAAGATCTGGCACCGCCATTCACCCAGTTACTTACGTCCATAACTAAGAGTCATCCTACATTTCTTTTTTCCTTTACCTAGATTTTATTTTCCCTTATCACAATGCTAGCACCCTGTTGACTCTGCCTCCAAAATATGTCTTGAATTTGAACTTTCACCACTCCTTCTGCTTCTACTTGAATTGAGCCATCAATATCTTTTGCCTGACTTTTGCAAGATACTCTTCACAGATCTCCCTGCTTTCACAACTTGCCAAGATATAGTCTGTTCTCAGCACCGTAGCCAAAATTATAATTTAAAAACATAGGAGATTCTAGAAAGATGGCAGAGGAGTAGGGGACCCTATTCCAACTGGTCCCCGGAATTGAGCTCGATATCTACCAGACCACTCTGAGCACCCACGAAACCAGCCTGAGATGTAAGAAGATCTGGATCTCTACAAACAGAATACCACAGGCGGTTGGTTTTGAGGTACGAAGCGGGGAGCCCTGATTCTGTGGGCAGATGTCGGAGGATAAATGGCAGCGGGAGGGAGGCTGGCCGTGGGGATCCTGCACCGCCGGTGAGCGACAGCCTCACGCGCTGGGGACGGGGCACAGACGCGCAGACTGGCAGCAGCGGGGAAAGGACTTTAGGGCAGCCCCTGGGGCGGAAACCCGGAGCGGCGGGGTCGCGCATGCGAACTGGGGGCGGCTGGCGGTTTTAGAAGCACAAAGGGCAGAGACGTGCCCCGACCTGGTGGCAGGACTGGGGGCGCTGCGGAGGGGCGCACAACCCAGGCCACTGCAGTTGATAGGAGCACGGACAGAAACAGACGGTGTGGCCTGGAGAGCTCACTGAAGAACACACTGCGGTCTCTTTGCTCTGAGGCAGAGGGTGGGAAACGGTCTCTTCTGCTCTGACTCCTGGAAGAGACGCGGAAAGCCGCCAGGGAAAGCTGCCAGAGAACAAAAGCCCCCAAAACTGATTCCCGCTAAGCCCATCCCCTACCATGGGGGGGGCAGGGCAACTCCACCCAAACAGGGTTGCCTGAGTAACAGCTCGACAGGCCCCTACCCCAGAAGACAAGCTGGGAAAACAAAAGGCCAGCAACCCCAAGGTCCCTAGAAAACAGGTGCATCTTTCCTTGGGTTCTGGTCAATAATTTGGACTCTATACAATCCCTCAAACACTAATCAACAGAATGACCAGGAGGAGGAGCCCCCAAAATAGAAAAGACTCAGAGATTATGACTTATGCTGCAGATTTACAAATGGATGCAGATATAACCAAGATGTCCGAGATGGAATTCGGGCTAGCAATTGTGAAGACAATGGCTAGAATGGAGAAATCAATTAATGGCAACATAGAGTCTCTAAGGGCAGAAATGAAAGCTGAATTGGCAGAACTTAAAAATGCTATCAATGAGATCCAATCCAATCTAGATAATCTAACAGCTAGGGTAAGTGAGGCAGAAGAACGAATAAGCGACCTGGAAGAATATAATAGATAAAAAGGGAAAAGAGGAGGCCAGGGAAAAACAACTCAGAAAACATGAAAATGGAATCAGAGAAATAAGTGACACCATGAAGCGTTCCAATGTCAGAGTAATTGGAATCCTGGAGGGAGTGGAGAGAGAGAGAGGACTAGAAGATGTATTTGAGCAAATCGTAGCTGAGAACTTCCCTAATCTGGGGAATGAAACAGACATTCGTGTCCTAGAGGCCGAGAGGACCCCCTCCCAAGATCAAGGAAAACAGGCCAACACCCCGGCATGTAATAGTAAAACTTGCAAATCTTTGAACCAAGGAAACCATCTTAAGGGCAGTCAGGGGGAAGAGATTCCTTACGTACAGAGGGAGGAACATCAGAATAACGTCAGACCTATCCAGAGGCCTGGCAAGACATATTCAGGGTACTAAACGAGAAGAACATGCAGCCAAGAATACTTTATCCGGCAAGGCTGTCATTCAGAATGGATGGAGAGATGCAGAGCTTCCACGACCGGCAGAAACTGAAAGAATATGTGACCACTAAGCCGGCCCTGCACGAAATATTAAGGGGGGTTCTATAAAAGGAGAAAGACCCCAAGAGTGATATACAGCAGATATTTACAGGGACAATCTACAAAAACAATGTCTTCACAGGCAACATGATGACAATTAATTCATATCTTTCAATAATCACTCTCAATGTGAATGGCCTAAATGCTCCCATAAAACGGCACAGGGTTGCAGATTAGATAAAAAGACAGAACCCATCCATATGCTGCCTACAAGAGACTCATTTTGAACCTACAGATACACCCAGACTGAAAGTGAAGGGATGGAGATCCATCTTCCATGCCAGCGGAGCTCAAAAGAAAGCTGGGGTAGCAATTCTTATATCAGACAAATTAGATTTTAAGCTAAAGTCTGTAATTAGAGACACAAAAGGACACTATATCATTCTTAAAGGGTCTCTCCCACAAGAAGATCTAACAATTGTAAATATCTATGCCCCCAACATGGGAGCAGCCATCTGCATAAGCCAACTGTTAACCAAAATAAAGAGTCATATTGATAACAATACGTTAATTGTAGGAGACCTCAATACTCCACTCTCAGCAGTGGACAGATCATCTAAGCAGAAAATCAACAAGGAAAGACGAGCTTTGAATGATACACTGGACCAGATGGACCTCATAGATATTTACAGAACATTCCACCCTAAAACAACAGAATACTCATTCTTCTCGAGCGCACATGGAACTTTCTCCAGAATAGACCACATACTGAGTCACAAATCAGGTCTCCACCGATACCAAAAGATTGAGATTATTCCCTGCATATTCTCAGACCACAGTGCTTTAAGACTGGAACTCAATCACAAGAAAAAATTTGTCAGAAATTCAGACACTTGGAAGCTAAAGACCACTCTGCTCAAGAATGTTTGGGTCAACCAGGAAATCAAAGAAGAACTTAAACAATTCATGGAAATCAATGAGAACGAAAACACATCGGTCCAAAACCTATGGGATACGGCAAAGGTGGTCCTAAGGGGGAAATACACAGCCATCCAAACCTCACTCAGAAAAATAGAAAAATCCCGAATTCACCAACTAACTGTACACCTTAAAGAACTAGAGAAAAAGCAACAAACGATGCCTAAGCCACGCATTAGACGAGAAATAATTAAAATAAAAGCAGAGATCAATGAATTAGAAACCAGAAACACAGTAGATCAGGTCAATGAAACTAGAAGTTGGTTCTTTGAAAGAGTTAATAAGATCGACAAACCACTGGCCAGACTTGGATAACAAAAGAAAAGAGAAAGGACCCCAATTAATAAAATTATGAATGAAAGGGGAGAGATCATGACTAACATCAAGGAAATAGAAACAATTGCCAATTGCCAACTATATGCCAATAAACTGAGCAACCTGGATGAAATGGAGGCCTTCCTGGAAACCTATAAACTGCCAAGACTGAAACAGGAAGAAATTGACAACCTGAATAGGCCAATAAGCAGTAACGAGATTGAAGCAGTGATCAAAAACCTCCCCAAAAACAAGAGTCCAGGGCCTGATGGATTCCCTGGGGGAATTCTACCTAACATTCAAAGAAGAAATAGTACCTATTCTCCTGAAACTGTTTCAAAAAATAGAAACAGAAGGAAAGCTTCCAGACTCATTCTATGAGGCCAGCATTACCTTAGTTCCCAAACCAGGCAAAGACCCTAACATAAAGGAGAATTTCAGACCGATATCCTTGATGAATTCGGATTCCAAAATCCTCAACAAAAGCCTAGCTAATAGGATCCAACAATACATTAAAAGGATCATCCACCACGACCAAGTGGGATTTATCCCCGGGATGCAAGGGTGGTTCAACATTCGCAAATCAATCAATGTGATAGAACACATTAATAAGAGGAGGGAGAAGAACCATATGGTCCTCTCAATTGATGCAGAAAAAGCATTTGACAAAATACAACATCCTTTCCTTATTAAAACTCTTCAGAGTATAGGGATAGAGGGAACATTCCTCAAGTTCATAAAATCCATCTATGAAAAACCCATAGCAAATATCATCCTCAATGGGGAAAAGCTGAGAGCCTTTCCCTTAAGATCAGGAACACGCCAAGGATGCCCCCTCTCGCCACTATTGTTCAATGTAGTACCAGAAGTCCTAGCAACAGCAATCAGAAAACAAAAAGAAATAAAAGGTATTCAAATTGGCAAAGAAGAAGTCAAACTCTCTCTTTTCGCAGACAACATGATCCTTTATGTGGAAAACCCAAGAGACTCCACCCCCAAATTACTAGAACTCATACAGCAATTCAGTAATGTGGCAGGATACAAAATCAATGCACAGAAATCAGTTGCTTTCTTATACACTAACAATGCAACTGTAGAAAGAGAAATTAGAGAAACAATTCCATTTACAACAGCACCGAAAACCATAAGATACCCTGGAATAAGCATAACCAAAGGGGTAAAGGATCTATACCCTAGGAACTACAGAACACTCATGAAAGAAATTGAAGAAGACACAAAAAGATGGAAAAACATTCCATGGTAATGGATCGGAAGAATAAACATTGCTAAAATGTCTCTGCTGCCCAGAGCAATCTATACCTTCAATGCCATCCCGATCAAAATTACAATGACATTTTTCATTGTGCTGGAACAAACAATCTTAAAATTTGTATGGAATCAGAAAGTCCCCAAATTGCCAAGGAAATGTTGAAAAAGAAAAACAAAGCTGGAGGCATCACGTTGCCCGATTTCAAGCTATATTACAAAGGTGTGATCACCAAGACAGCATGGCACTGGCACAAAAACAGACATATAGACCAATGGAACAGAATAGAGAGCCCAGATATGGACCCTCAACTCTACGGTCAAATAATCTTCGACAAAGCAGGAAAAAACATGCAATGGAAAAAAGTCTCTTCAATAAATGGTGCTGGGAAAATTGGACAGCCACATGCAGAAGAATGAAACTCGACCATTCTCTAACAGCATTCACAAAGATAAACTCAAAGTGGATGAAAGACCTCAATGTGAGACAGGAATCCATCAAAATCCTAGAGGTAAACATAGGCAGTAACCTCTTGGACATCGGCCACAGCAACTTCTTTCAAGATACATCTCCAAAAGCTAGTGAAACAAAAGCAAAAATGAACTTTTGGGACTTCATCAAGATAAAAAGCTCCTGCACAGCAAAGGAAACAGTCAATAAAACAAAGATGCAACCCACAGAATGGGAGAAGATATTTCCAAATGACACTACAGATAAAGGGCTTGTATCCAAGATCTATAAAGAACTTCTCAAACTCAACACCCAAAAAGCAAATAATCAAGTCAAAAAGTGGGCAGAAGATATGAAAAGACACTTCTCTGAAGAAGACATACAAATGGCTAACAGACACATGAAAAAATGTTCATCATCATTAGCCATCAGGGAAATTCAAATCAAAACTGCATTGAGATACCACCTAACACCAGTTAGAATGGCAAAAATGGACAGGGAAAGAAACAACAAATGTTGGAGAGGTTGTGGAGAAAGGGGAACCCTCTGACACTGTTGGTGGAAATGCAAGTTGGTACAGCCACTTTGGAAAACAGTGTGGAGGTGCCTCAAAAAATTAAAAATAGAGCTACCCAATGACCCAGCAATTGCACTCCTGAGTATTTACCCCAAAGACACAGATGTAGTGAAAAGAATGCACCCCAATGTTCATAGCAGCAATGTCCACAATAGCCAAACTGTGGAAAGAGCCGAGATGCCCTTCAACAGATGAATGGATAAAGAAGATGTGGTCCATATATACAATGGAATATTACTCAGCCATCAGAAAAGATGAATACCCAACTTTTACATCCACATGGATGGGACTGGAGGAGATAATGCTAAGTGAAATAAGTCAAGCAGAGAAAGTCAATTACCATATGGTTTCACTTATTTGTGGAACATAAGGAATAGCAGGGAGGACATTAGGAGAAGGAAGGGAGAAATGAAGGGGGGGAATCGGAGGGAGAGATGAACCATGAGACACTATGGACTCCGGGAAACCAACTGAAGGTTTTAGGGGGGGGGGGATGGGTGAACCCGGTGATGGGCATTAAGGAGGGCACATACTGCATGGAGCACTGGGTGTTATATGAAAACAATGGATCATGGATCAGCACATCAAAAACTAGTGATGTATTGCATGGTGACTAACATAACATAATAAAATTAAAAAAAAACATATCATGCAGTTTTCCTGCTTAGGTCCTTGCAATAGATTCCCATTGCAATTAGATATCTGAATTTATTACCATTTCCATTAGGGTGCTGAGTGATCAGACCTTTGTCCACCTTTTTGGCCTTATCTCTTACCTTTTCCCATCTTTTTGTTCCTGGACATGTCTGGCACATTCATTCTCAGGACGTTTGCATTAGCTCTTCTCTCAGTCCAGAAAATACTTCTACATATAATTTCTTGCTTTACTCCTTGCCTTTCAGGTCTCACCTCAATGACACGCTCTTAGAGTGGCCTTTCCTGACCACCCAAGAATGCTCTGTCATGTTATTCTCTTTTATTTTCTTTCTACCACTTATCATGATCTTATGTTCTTATTATTTGTTTGATTCCTTGTATTGGTTTGTCTTCTCTATTAAACTTGTAAGCTCTTTTGAGGGCATGGACCTTGTCTGCCTGATTCATTGTACCACAGCACCCAGAGCAATGCTTGGCTTTCCCCACTACCCGGTAATATTCTCTCCAGAGAAGAATATTCAACATGGTGAAAAATTTGGAAACTTAATGAGAAACAAGTCATGAAATTTCGGTGTTTAGTCTGGAGAAGGACAGACTAAGGAGAGCCATGTCAGGTTCATCACCAGTGATATTACTCTCTTGTTCATTTCTGCTCTCTTAGTTTCTCCCCAGTGTTTAGTCATTGATGCTTCTAGTTGGGTTAAAAATAAACTCCAGGGGTGCCTGGGTGGCTCAGTCGTTAAGCGTCTGCCTTCGGCTCAGGTCATGATCCCAGTGTCCTGGGATGGAGCCCCGCATCAGGCTCCCTGCTCAGCAGGAAGCCTGCTTCTCCCTCTCCCACTCCCTCTGCTTGTGTTCCCTCTCTCGCTGTGTCTCTCTTTGTCAAACAAATAAATAAAATCTTTAAAAAAAATAAACTCCAATTCTGGGCCTTCTTTTCTCCTTATAATGAAAACCTTTGAATTCAGATGAAAAGTGTACTTCTGTCTAAATGCTCAGCAGAAGAGTTGAGCTTCCTTATGCAGCATTCTGTGATTTTATTTATGCTGTACTTGCACTGTACGATCCCATGCTAGAGACTATGTTCTGATAGATGCAAAGAACTGGAAAATTGAATTGAATTTCCTTTTATGCAAAAAAGTAGTTAAGTGTATTCTCCTATTTCCTAGGCATTAGGTTGCAAACACCATCATCTTTTCTCATATCTCCTGATTTAAAATAAATTAGAGCCATTTTCATAGCAGTACCGGGCGTGGGAACATCAACAGCACAGGATATAACCTCACTGGAATATGGTTCCAGTTCTGGCAGTCCTTCTCCAGATACTGGTGCCTATTTTTCCACTGAAATATGTCCTGACTAATCCTTGCAGCGGGCGTGGCAAGTGCGGCTCTGTTGCTGAGTCTGTTAGTGTGATCCAAGGGTCAGCTCCAAAGACCCATGTACCTCACACCGTGCCGTTGATGACCTGCCTGAACAATCCAGAGTCCAAAATTACTCTCTTGACAATCCTTCCTAAATAGTTTATTTCAAATATTTTGTTTAAATTGGATTGCATTTTAATCAGGAAGTAATTTAGATCAGGCCTAGAACAGAGTCACTCCTTTGGTGTAAATATTCTTTCCAGAACTCTCCAGTGAATATATTTATAGCTTACTTGGAAATGGTAACACTCTAGAACACAAGAAAAACTAATTTCCCTTTCTCCTGCTATCTGTTCCCAGAGTCAACATCACAATTGTAATAGCATAATAAAAGATATTGGAGAGGTTGGGCCTGAGAAGTTATTTTTGTTGTTTAAAAAGAAATTTCTCGTCAATCATTCACTGAATGGTTTTGGCAGCTACTGAAAATTGTTGCCTAGATCCACTGTTTTGTTGAGGGTTCCAAAATGATGAGGTTTTTTTTCGTAATTTTTTCATTCCTTCTGTACATATTAGCTGGAAATTTGCTTAAAAAATGAGCTTCCCCTTATTAACCACTTGATTTTGTTGAAATGCAGTCCACACAGGAGAGTTAAGTTAAATCCTCGAATAGTTCCCTTTAGTTATCAACTGTTAAGAATAAGGGGGTGTTACCTTAGTAACTAGCAATGCCGACCAATGATTTGAGGGGGTTAATTATGATTTTTACATATTTGATGCATTGCTGTCATTTCAGGCATTTTTAAATGTTTATTAGGAGCCCCTTCATGGTGGCTTTTGAGTGGGTCTGGAAGTTTCCATCAGGTAACCAAGCAGGCAGGTCAAATCAAGAGCTACTACAATGGGATGTCTGGGAGGGAAAAGGGGTGGTTGCTGAGGGCCAACTCTACTTACTTGGCCTGAAGCAGTATGTTGGACTCACAAGGAAGCCATATAATTTTTTCTTCATGATTTGTTACTCTTTTATTTATGACTGAGTGATTACTTGGGTGCCTATGTTTATCTCTTCATATTTACTCTTTGTTTACCTCTCTATGTAATTTTACTACACTGAGCACTGTCTGTACTCCACCCTCCCCATGGCACAGTGTTGAACAGAAGTTATTAAAGTGGACATCACTCATCCTATTTCAATTTCAGGAAGAAAGCTTTCGGCATTTCAACAGGACGTATGACTTTTGTGTGCTCCTTCTATGTACACACAACACTACCCCTACCCCAGCCCCCATGCACATTTGTAGATACTTAAAAAAAATTTTTTTTTTAGAGAGAGACAGTGTATGAAAGTGAGGGGGGCAGGGGCAGAGGGGGAGAGAGAGAGAGAGAGAGAGAGAATCTTAAGCAGGCTCCACGCCCAGCGCACAGCCCAATGCGGGGCTCCATCTCACAACCCTGAGATCATGACCTGAGCCGAAATCAAGAGTCAGACACTTAACTGACTGAGCCACCCAGGTGCCCCTGGAGATACTTTATTGCCAAGCGATGATGAAGGCTTGGTGACAGTGAGCCAAATGGACACTGTTACAAGTACAGCAAAAGCAAGATCAGAAGGTCAGCATGGTGTCAGCTCTACACATACCTGATCCCACAGAATGACAACCAGAGGGACAAGATGACAGATGACAGGAGCAGTGAGGCACTCTATCATGGAGGAGCTGTTTCCATATTACATCTAGTGGGTTGTATAGCCTGAAGTTGTACCCTAAGGGAGGAAGCAAGAAGGAAAGTCCCATGCCTCACCAGAATTGGGGAGATGGATAAGAAACTCCCTCTTGGCAGCCTCCCACAAAATAGGAAGGTAGTGAGAAACAGTCTTCACAAGACTTCTTGTCTTGCCCTGTTCCAGGGAGGATCCCAGGGCATTTCACCAAAACTTAGGTCAGCTTGCAGTTGAGCTTTGCTGATGGGACCAATGTGGAGATGTTCCAGGTTGTTAGGACACCTGAGCAGAGGCATTCCCCTCTAACCAAAGACAAATAATGAAAAAATTTTTTAAAGATTTTACTTATTTATTTGAGAGACAGAGAATGAGAGATAGAGAGCACGAGAGGGAAGAGGGTCAGAGGGAGAAGCAGACTCCCTGCTGAGCAGGGAGCCCGATGTGGGACTCGATCCTGGGACTCCAGGATCATGACCTGAGCCGAAGGCAGTCGCTTAACCAACTGAGCCACCCAGGCGCCCACAAATAATGAAAATTAAGGAAAACTTTTAACTGTATCGATAAACAGTAATAAAATACTTTTACTTTTATTTGTTTATTACAGTAACATAGTAATATTTAATGGGTCAGTTGTCAAATTGTGTTCTTTAGAAATCCTTCAGTGATGGTAAATCAGAATTTTACCACTAGATGGCGCACGACAAAATTCATCATCCAGTTGGTCAGTATGGAAAGCTTTCCCTAAATGAGAGATTATAAAGTTTTTTGCTTGTTTGTTTGTTTTTTAAGATTTTATTTATTTATTTGACAGAGAGAGAGTGAGAGAGAGAGGGAGGCAGCAAGCACAAGCAGGGGGGAGTGGCAGCAGGGGAGA
Source organism: Callorhinus ursinus (assembly GCF_003265705.2). Classification (NCBI taxonomy): domain Eukaryota; kingdom Metazoa; phylum Chordata; class Mammalia; order Carnivora; family Otariidae; genus Callorhinus; species Callorhinus ursinus. Next base: position 4,012,608 of record NW_027397126.1, read on the forward strand.
AGCAGGCTCCCCGCTGAGCAAGGAGCCAGAGGTGAGGCTCAATCCCAGGACCCTGGGATACCCACCCGAGCTGAGGGCAGCTGCTCAACCGACCGAGCCACCCAGACGCCCCTAAATGAGAGATTCTAAACCTAATTGTCATTGATTCCAAAATGTCTATGAATTTTAACTTTAAATACAATTGTTATGCAATAATAATTGTTTAAAAGATTTATTTGAGAGAGAGAATGAGTTGGGTGGGGGGACAGAGGGACAAGCAGACTCCCTGCTGAGCAGGGACCCTGATGCGGGGCTCAATCCCAGGACCCTGGGATCATGATCTGAGCCAGAGTCAGATGCTTAACCGACTGAGCCACCCAGGCACCCCTGCAATAATTATTTTTTAAAAAATATTTTATTTTCCAGGGGCGCCCGTGTGGCTCAATCGGTTGAGTGTCTGCCTTTGGCTCAGGTCATGATCCCGGGGTCCTGGGATCGAGCCCCGCATCGGGCTCCCTGCTCGGTGGGAAGCCTGCTTCTTTCTCCCTCTCCCACTCCTCTGCTTGAGTTCCCTGTCTCGCTGTGTCTCTCTGTCAAATAAATGAATAAAATCTTTAAAAAAAGATCCTTAAAAAATTTATTTTCTGAATTTTAGACCAAAGAATAATATAGTAAAAACTTGTGTATACTTAACCTAGATTTACCAATTATTAACATATTGCCACATTTGCTTTATCTCTCACTACGATTTTTTCTAAAGCATTTCAGAGTAATTTGTAGACATTATGGCACTTCGCCTCTCAGTACTTAACATGTATCTCATGAGAACAGATCCATCCTCCTATATTATTGTGCCAAACAACTTTTACGTTGATCTAATATTATCTAGTCTGCATTAAAATGTCTCAGTTGTTCCTGAAATGTCTTTTATAGCTGTTTTATTTTCTATACAGGACCTAATCAAAGATCACATAGTGCATTTGGTCATCATACTTTTTTTTTGGTCGTATCTTTTAAATCTAGAACAGTTTCCCTTCCCATCCTTTAAAAAATATGACAATTTTATACAGATGGGTGTATATATTTATTTACATATTAAAATACTTAATAGCATATTCGAATATTTAATATGTATTTCTTTACTTCCTCCACCCCTTGGGAGTCCAGTATTTTTTAGGCAAACAATGTAACAACCCTAATTATAAATGTTACCCAAAACTGATGAAATATAAAAAGTATGTTAATAAAATCTCTCCGTTTCTAAAGGCAGCAATTCCATATGTCGTGTATAATAAAAACCCATATAGAAGTTTTTGGGGTAGTCGTTCATTAGATTATGAGCTTTTAGAAGGGAACAGACTGTGTTTTATTCATTTTTATAATCTCTGCCCACCACACAGTATGAGACTCAGTACATGTTTGTGGAGTGAATGAATGATTCACTCTTTTTTATAGCGGTAAAGTATACATAACATAAAATTTAACATCGTAACTATTTTAAGTGTACAGTTCAGTGGCAATAAGTACATTCACATTGTTGGGCATGGTTCTTTTTTTTTTTTAAAGATTTTATTTATTTGACAGAGAGAGACACAGGGAGAGAGGGAACGCAAGCGGGGGGGGGAGTGGGAGAGGGAGAAGCAGGCTTCCCACGGAGCAGGGAGCCCAATGCGGGGCTCAATCCCAGAATCCTGGGATCATGACCCGAGCCGAAGGCAGACGCTTAATGACGGAGCCACCCAGGTGCCCTGGGCATGGTTCTTTTTTAATAACTAAGGGATATGTGTTAATTGCAGAAAAGGTATTAAATAGACCATCAAAAAGAAAAATAATCTAAACTCCCATCAAATTCTATCATCCATAGAAAACCCAGACATAATCACTCTTAACATTTTGGTGTAGTATCCTTCCAGACTTTTTGCGTACGTTTATTCCTATCCACATAAATTATGTGATTGCATTGTACATATTGTATAATAACCTGTTCTCATTTCCTTAACATGTAGTCAATATTTTGTCATATTAATGTTAATATTTACAGATAAGTGGGTTTTGATCTAGTTATATTTCATCCACTGTTTTTATGCCATATACCTCTAGTAGCCATGCTGATGGGTGGGGGTCATGAGGACAGAGCTAAGGACACAGGTGACTTCTGTGCATTTTTTTTTTTCTGAGCATAGTGGATAATAACAACACTGGTTTAGGGCCTGAATTTCTGTGTGTAATTTGGGGATTGCAGAAGGGGTTAGGCATCTTTTGCTGAGGCCCATCTTTAGGTCAGGGGTCTAATGAGAGTATTGCATCAAGGGAGGGCAGAACAGTCTCTGTCATTTGAATGGAATCTCATTCCAATCCAAAATCTTCCTCTGGAGAACTTGTTACTGAAGGCCTGACTCTCCTTATTACTTGCCTGGGGGAAAACACATACTGAACAACAAAATGCTCCCAGAGACTAGACCTTGTCAATGTTCTCTGATGCCTAGTAGGACCACTGCAGAAAAAAAAATATTAATGAGACTGTTGCTAGGAGACGGGAGAGCCAAAAGCCCATGACATTGTAGGGGTTCCACGGGAAATCAAGACAATTTAAGTAGGTTGTAGATCAGAGGTTTTGCTATTAAAATCTGTTCTTTGATGAACATGTACTTTTTAGCATGTAACGTTTAATATGATTCTATGCTTTCGGAGGAATTTGAGGATAATTCCAGGGCATTTCATTTCTTTCCATAGAGCGAATCCCTTCTTCAGAGCACAGCTCATTTTCAAGTGGTTGCTGCTCCTTTTCCCCCCTCCCCTTTGGCGCGACGTCCTCAGAGCTGGTGGAGAGGCAGAGCGCAGGCAGTGGTAAGTAGCTGAGAAATCTTTTGTAAAATAGATACCCAAAATGTGCTTTTAAAGTGACAAGTTTTGATGGAATAGAATAATACAGAACTGTGTAGGAATTTCTGATTCTAATCAGCAGTATTGGGAAAATGAATTCATTTAAATTCTAAATATTCCATGGTCACTTTACTAGTTTAAAGCTCGTTTCTTAAATGGCAAATGAGTTGCTAGAAGGAAATATAGAGATCTCCCCTTGTGATTCTGGTAAGATATTTCCCAACGCATGACTTGACGAAGATGTTACCGAAATGAGAAAGTGCACTCGGAACAGTATCTCAGCCTTACGATGTTTGAATTAGACTTGATAGAATGGGTTACTATTGAAAATGTTCTCAGATCTGAGTTCCTGTCCCCATATGGAGAGAGCATGAGAAAACTGTTACTTTGCAATGGGAAGGATACCATACCTCATTTTTTTTTTTAATGAAGAAAATCACGTGACTGGATATCTGTACAGGAGAGAAAATGAGGAGGGTAGCCTGTAATGTTGAGCTTAATTGCTTCATGTGAGAGATGAACATGTGTTGAATGGGAAAGATTAAAATTTGGTTTTAGGATGAAAAATCATGAAAAAGAAATAATATTGTGACTGCCTTTATTTTGAGTAATTGATTTGTATTCATGGACATCAATTTGTACAGTAAAGGTAGAATATTCTCAGTGCTTCTTTATTTGAAAAGGGCTGTGAGAAGGATAGCAGAGATTCCTATCAGAAAAGCTTTTATGTTTGTGTCTGAAATGTGCCTGAAAATGCGTAAGCTTTTGTGCCCCCTTTCACCTGGAAATCGCATTAGTAGATCCATTTCTGCAAGAAATAAAAAAAGCGGAAGTGGTCTTTTTATTTCTTTGAAATTCAGGTTTTTTGTCCCTTCAAGAGGACGGAGAAAAAATGATAGGTAGATTTTTGAGTTAGATGACAAAACAGCAATCAAGGAGGAAAAATAAGAAGGAAACGCTTAAAAGAAAGCTCACAAGATGGGCCATTTTCCAAGCCAGAAATGTCTGCGGGTAGCATGTTTTGCAGGGGGAGTGGGGGAGAGCTGGCTAAATGCAAAGGGAGGGGGAAGTTGAACTGAGCACTGCGGCAAAGAGAATGACTGACGCATCCAGGGACATGTGACTATTCTCTGGTGTAGTGAAGAAAATTTTCCAGGAGTCCATCTTGTATAAGAAATTCTGTACCTGCTAACATGCAAATAATACTGTAATCTTCATGTAGTACGTACTGAGTTTGCTTTGCTGGGTCCTCCATTGGTACCTAGGTACATTTAGGCTGTTTTTATTCTCTTTATTCCTAGACTTTATTTGTGCTCCCACTGCTTTTCTAGCACTTATTAAAGTAGCTTCTTAAAAAGGCTATCTTTCCCCTTTATCATAAAAAAATCACACATTAATTGTTTAAAATTTGGAAAAATTATTCTCTCTTTCCTGAATACATACAAATAAATGCATAGAAATATATATTTATATACAAAATGAAAATTATATGTACATGTAGTTTTCAGCTTGCTTTAATAATCATTCAACAATATATTGGGAGCAATTCCTCATATTTTTAAACATTCCACAAGAAGGCAATGTTTCGTGGATGCATAATTTCTGATCATAGAGTTGTCCCACTAAATGTCCAGTTATTGAGTGCTTAATATGTGCAATTTTTGCTGTTATAATTTAAGGAACATCTTTCCATATAAACCTCTGTGTGCTTTTCTGGTTTTTTTTCCCCCCTAGGATAAATTCGTAGATGTGGAATTTCTGGATCAAATGGTATGAACCAGTTTAAGATTTCTCCTCCACCACCACCTTATACATTATCACCTAATTTATTTATCATATGTGGTAAAAACATTATTTCCCAGTGGTTTGCCTATTCATTTTGTATCATTTATGCTGGGTTTTTTTTTTTTACATGTTGCAGCTTTACATTTTTAGATATCCACAGCTATCAATTTTTGATTTTATGATTTATTTCTTTCCTTTGTTGAGTATATTGACCTGTATTTTTTTCTAGTTATTTCATTGCTTCATTTTTTACAATTAACTCTGATTCATCTGGAACTCATTTTGGTATGTGGTATGAATATGAAGTAGGATCTAATTTTGTTTTTTTTCCAAATAGGTCACCAATTGTTTCAGCATCATTTATTGAATAATCCAACCTTCTTCCACTGATTTGAAATGGCAACAACTGCTCTCCCATTAGCTAGGGTATAGTGTCCACAGGTCGGCCATTTTCTCTCTACCCAAGGTGGTCACATTCCACAATAGCACTCCTACCTTCTTGCGGCTTCTGGCAGCATTCTAAAACATCGTGTTCGTGCTCATGCCTTTCAAGAATTCTAGGCACATGCAGTTTAGGGCAGTGGTTTTCAAACAGGATTTTTAAATTTTAAATTTTCCAAAATTGTATTTTTATCAGATGCTTTTTACAAATTAAAATTGAGGAATCCGAATATATAGAACCACTGTTCCGGATGTGCTATTCCTCTTGGACACAGTTGGCATCCTAACTGTGTGTTTAAAACTTACCCCTGGGGTTAGTGTTACTCCTAAGGTTCCTCCTTCAACCTCTTTTTCTACTTCTCAGGTACTCAGAGAATTAAAGCTGTCTGGACTCATTCCCTGGAATTTTCTAGAATGGTATAAGAAGGAAATGTAAGAAATGTATGAGGAGCAAAAATAAATAATGTTTGCCAGCCTTGCTGGCAGTAGTCTGATCTAGGGATTCAAAGAAGGTAGGATGAGTCCCAATCCATGCCATCACTGCCACCATCTCTTGTAGGTAGACACACCCCAGTGGTTCACCTCTGTTCACTGTAGGCGGAAGTCTCCAGCATGAAACACAGACTCTTAGTGGGGGAAGAGTTAAATGTTGCTCACAGAAATCTTTGATTATTAAAATCACCTGCCACCCACTGTTGACCGCCCCCCCCCATGCCCACTCCCAACACAGCCTTCTTTCTCTATTGACTTCGGACTCTGGCCTCTAGGCTTTGCTGATTCAGGAAGAAAAATAGGGGGTTTTGGGTGGAAGGATGCCTTGCCCGCCCTTATTGCAAGGGGCTCATTTGGCTCACAGCCAGAGCCCTGGTCATTTCTTGACTTGTGCATTTAGGCTGTGATTTGTTTGTGACTGGAGGCTGGTTTCCCTGGCAACAGCAGCTTGCCAGGGCATGCGCATTTGCTCCTCTGCAGTGGCTGAATGCGGCGGCGGAGGTGGGGAGGGGGGACTGTTTTGGGGGCCGACGTCACTGAAGGAGTTCTCCTGCAGTCGTGATGTCAGTTTCTCTGGGCTAAACTGCCATCGTTATTGTATATAGAGCATTGTGTTATTTTTTAATACTTGGAAGGCTTTGAGCTACTCTCTTTTCTTCCAAATTCCCTGCTCTCAATATATCCAGCAGTGACCACGAAATATTCCCAGTGTTTGAGACCACTGACACCCCCAGGGCCCTAAGGGGATTCATGATAGTGGGGGCACAGGAAACAAACTGCCTGGTTTCAAACCTCTACCTCTTGCTAGTTTCATGACCATAGTACTAGTGCTTGCATTTTCTCAGATGTAAAATGGAGATTAATAATAGCAGCTTTAGAACAGTGTCTGTTACATAGTAACCACTGTATAAGTGTTGGTATCATTTGTAGATATTAAAGGAGAATTTGCCCTGAAACAGACTTGTGCTGCAATGTACAAACTTACCCTCTATTGTCCACTGGTCAAGTAACACACACACACACACACACACACACACACACACACACACACACACA
>NW_027397126.1:4019253-4116271 GCF_003265705.2 Callorhinus ursinus
CACACACACACACACACACACACACACACACACACACACACACACACTTACCTTTGCAGCACCCAGACTCTACCCATGACACATGGACAAGCACCGCAGCAGAAAGACTTGCCCCACAGCACACAGACATCCCCCATATCACTCAGATTTACCCAAAGGCACACATATTCTCCTCAAGGCAAAAAGCCTCACCTAAGGGACACAGACCTGCCCGACGTGACCCAGACTTACTCTTCCATAAAGATTCTATCCATGACACACACACAGTCCCCGACATCACAGACTGCCCCAATATCACACAGGCCCTTTGCCTAGCCCAGTCTCTCTAGCGAATACAGACTCACTCCACACAGACAGGCCCTGCGGGATAGAAACCCTCACCACAGAACATGGTCTCTGCCATGGCATATAGACTCCCCATGGCACACAGATTCTCCCCACAGCACACAGATTTCTCCCAGTGCCCCACTGACTGAACCCATGGCCAAGATTCTCCCCAGGGCACAGACTCCCCTCACATCCCAAAGACTCTCCATAGAGAACGCAGATTCCTACCCCCCCTCCCGCCCCAGGGCACACAGCCTTACCCCGTAACACATAGATGCACCCTAGAGCACATGGACTCTCCACAGAACACAGACTTCTCCCCAGAACACAGTTCCCGGCACAGCTTGGAGACCCACACAGAGGGACATACCCTCCCACAACAGACTTGCTTCATGGCACATAGACAAGCACCACAGGACACAGACCATCCCACAAGGACCCAGACTTGCTCCATTGGTTACAGACACTACCTAAATCACACAGACTCACCCCACAAAACACAAACTAAACCCATAGCATAGAGAGTCTCCCCACAACACACAGATTCTCCCCACAGCCAAAAGATTGTTCCCATAGAACAGTCTGCCCCACAAACTGAGATGTCCCACAGCACACAGACACTCCCTACAGCATATAAATTTGCCCCACATACTTTCTCCATGGGACACAGGACCTCCCCACTTCAGGCAGACTGGCCCCAGGGTGCACAGCTTCTCCCCAAGACACAGACTTGTCCCACAGCACAAGGACTTGCCCCTAAGAACACAGACTCACCCCACAGCTTGAAGACTTACCCCATGGCACACAGATTAAACCTACAGCCCAGACACTCTCCACAGCCCTCAGACAAGCTCACCCCACATCACAGAGATGCAGTGGTATATCTTACAGCCCATATATCCCCCCCGTGGTGCACAGGAATTGGGCCACAACACCCAAGCTCATCCTACTGTGCACCCGTTCACTTCACAACACATGCAGCTCCCACACGATACAAATACTTGCCTCGTGGTGCACTCACTTGCCCCGCCGCATCTTGACCTCCACCATGAGGACGGTCTCCACACAATGCGCCCTGTGGCCCAGTGTCCACAAAACATGCCCCCAGTTCCTTAGACACACTGCAATAAATAGACACCACCCACGGTGCCCAGCAGCGCACCACAGCATGCACACTGGCCCTACAGTGGACAGACTTGCTCTATGACAGACACACCCATGCCACAGCCGCACTGAATCTGTCTCCAGAGTGTCCAGATCCGCCCCTCAGGGCACAGTCACAGGCATGATCCAGACTCCGCTCGCTCATTTCACAACACAGATGCAACACACAAACACATCCCGCAGCACAGCGCTCCACCCTGACAGTGCACGTAATTGTGTCACAACACGCGTTTATCCTGCAGATTCATCTCCCAAAACCCACATTCCTTATGGTGGCTGCACATTGTGAACATGTGCCCCAAACATGTGCAGCAACTTGCTCTACGACCCCCAGAGCTGCCTCAAAGCACGTAGACTAGTTTCACTGCTACCCATAAACAAGAGATGCTCAAGCTGTGCACAGATTTCCATCAAAATGCACAGCTTCTCCCATTCATATGCATACTTGCCCTGCAATGCACACAAACACCACTGAACACTGAGACTCACCCTAAGTGCACAGGCAAGCCCTTCAGGGCAGAGACTTGTCCCACAACATAATCATACTCACAAAACTTACAATTCATGGGCGTGCCTAGAAACACATAGATTTCTTCTGCAGTGCACATATTTGCATCATAACACGGACTTACTCTAGAATGGAAAACTGACCGTTCACATCAACATTTCCCAGCACATAGACAGACACACAACACACACATTACCCCTGTAATGCAAGTATTTCCATCGTAGTTTACAGATCTACTTTACCATATTACTGAGCTACAACTCTGGCCCGCGACAGAGATACAACTTGTGTAGCGGTTAAGAGCAAGGCCTCTGGACACAGACTTACCTGCGTTAGGACCCAGGTCCCACCCCTTTCTAATCGTATCACCTTGGTAAGTATGTTTCTCTGTTCTTCAGTTTGCTCCTCTGTAAAACAAAGATAACCATAGTACCTACTCAAAAGGGTTGTTGGTGAGGATTGAATGAGTTATGATATGTCAAGTGCTTAGTACAGTGCCCGGCACATAGGAACTCTTGCAGTTGTTAATTTATATTACTATCACCCCTCCCACCCCACCACCATTACTATTAAAGCGAAAAGGTATTTGATCTGCCCCAAATACCTAGAACCTGACAACACCAAGACTCACCATGTGATACATAGACTAGCCCCAGAACATGTACAAATACTCTATAGCACACAGATAGCCCCCCACACCCTACAGAACACAGACAGAACCCTAAGCCAGATGCCGCTCACATGAGACAGAACTGTATCACAGTCAAGAAATTTGCTATACAGTGCACAGGCTTGCTCCATTTTACACAAACTCATTCCACAATATTTAGATGCACAACACCCAGCCTCACCCTACAAGGCACGGACACACAACCCAACACAACACAACGCAACACACACACAAACACGCATGCATGCATCCTGCAACTCAGTGATATACCCTATATCACACCAACACACCCTCCCACACTCAGATTTTTGTTTTATAATGTGTGGCTATATCTTCTATTCACAAACATGCTCCTAAACTCATGCTCCTAAATGTACAACACTGTGACATGATCCAAAGACTCCTCCTGCAACACACAGACACAGCCAACAATTCAGGGGTTCCCCATGATGCAGACTCATTACAATACACAGACTCATCCAAAGACACCTAGACATGCTCTACAATACACAGATTTGCTCCAGAACAGCTCAGCTTGTACACATATACTCTATACGATGCATGGAGTCACATTATAACACACAGACTAAACCCACAACATAAGGCCTTTCCTATAAACTAAGGCTTGCCTCACGAATCCCAAAAACACTCCATGATACAGATTACATAGCCCAAGACACCTAGTGGTGCCTCAGTATGTACAAAGAAGCCTCACAGTGCTCACCATCACATAACACACACCCTCACTCCACAAGGCACACACTCATCCCCCCGCAACATGCCTGCTCACCTCTATTGTACAAACATGTTCCACAACATGAAGACACTTCCCATGAGCACAGACAGGCCCCAAAATGCATAGATGCATTCCATGAGGACATACCCATGCACGTACGCACACACACACACACACACATTACAACACAGAGAGGCATCCTACAACGCCCAGACCGCCCCCCCCCATGTAGCAATGAGCCTCAGAATACCTGGAGACCCCGACAACATAGACACATTTCGCACAGCGAAATCATGGTCCCCCCATGACTCACAGAACTTCATTGCCACGTACAAACTTCCCCCATAAAGCAGACTTGAGCAATAACACCCAGACTCACTCCACAAGGCACGGATACGTGCCATAATCCAGGGACTACACTCACAAGTAAGCACACCTTTCAAAATAGGTACTCATGCAAACACACAAAATCCTTTGACAATCACAAAATCGCATCCCCTCACAAGTTGCCTTTAAAGCAGAGGCTTGGCATACCACTTACACAGTTGGCCCACAACAGAAAGCCTCTCCACACAGGGCAAACATTAACACTTCGACACCCTAACCATATAAAAGAATGCCCTTTCAATGACACCATCCCACAATTCACGCAGAAGTCCCATATTACTTGGATGAATGTTATAATCCCTAGCTGTTCTGCAACCCAAGACATGCCACCACACGTAGACATACTCCACAAGGTCCAGAGACATGCTACAAGGACAGCGCACCCCCAAACAAAGGGGCGGTATAGGTTGTGGTTAAAAGCTTACACTTAGGATTCAGATTGCCTGGGTTCCAATCCCACATGTGTTGTTTACTAACTGTGTGACTTTGGCAAGGTTTCGTAACCTCTCTGTGCCTTATTTTTCTCAGGTACAAATCGGAATGGTAATGGTACCTACTTAGTAGGGCTGTTAAGAGTAAGAGAGTGAATGCCTGTACAGTGTTTAGAACAATGCCCGGTACAGCATTGGTGTTAGCAATGTTAGTTGATCTTGTTGTTGCTATTATTGTTGTTGTTTCTACACAAGGACCTGGACTACGATGATAAGACTTAATCTAAAATCATTAGAATCAGCCCACAACACATGGAGTATACCCCCATAAAGCCCAGAACCATACCATAGCTCACACTCTCACCGTCCTTTGCTTACAGTTCCCATAATGACGGCGCTTAGCCCACAACACCCAGAAGCAGCCACCACACAGAGTCTCTGCAAAACGCCTAGACTCATCACACAACACCTAGACACACATCACAGTGCATAAACATACCCATGATACAGACCAATTAGCCACGCAAAGACTCATCAGCTGAATGCACCCTATCATTCATACACACACACACACACACACACACACACACACACACACACACACACAGGCTCTACAATACACATACTCACTGCAGAACACATTGGCCCCACAACATAAAGAACTCACTTTAAAATCCCTAGAAACAATCCGTAATGCATAGACTTCTCCAACACACAGAATTGTATCACGCCATCCCTGTCAAAACCCACAAGTATCACCTGTATACCCCAAATTGCTCACAATGCTCAGACTCACCCCATAATGCAGATTATCTTTCCACAGGATTCAGACCTGCTCCACAACCTACCGGCTTGTGCCTCAGCACACAGATAGCCCCAGATCCCACAAACAGATCTTCTATATGCAGAATCATATGACAAAGCCGATGCACCCGGCAATGCCTGTATTAGGCATAGAACCCACACACTGGCTCCAGTTAGTACCTTCATTTCACAATACCTACAACATGTGGAAACACACAGAGCCAACACACCATACCTTGACATGCCCTACACTGTACAGACCCAGCATTACAGTGCGGATTCCTCCCACACAGTAGAGAATGGTGTCACAGGGCGCCATCTTGTCCCACTGTGCACTCTAGCACCTGCACAACCCACAGCTCCCCGAGGGAACAATTACATCACAGTGCAAAGGCCCAGAACACTTTCAGTTGTCTCCACATAGTCCCCCGAAAGGTATGCAGGACATATAAACCTCAAAAACAACCTACAACCACAGACTTATACCACAATCTGCAAACATGTCCCATGATGCATTGATGTCTCCCACAATGCAGATGTCTGCCTGCATGACCCACGCTCACATCAGAACATTCAGTCAACTCACTGTTTACAGATTACAACCCACAAACTTGCCCCACAACATACAGACATGCCTCTTAAAGTATGGACATAACCCTAATCCACAAACTCGCCCCCTAATGCACAGAATAGTCACACAATGCCAAGGTATGCCTCACAAAGCCCACACTGCCACATGATACACATAGGCTTTACACAGCACAGTCATGCACCACAAAACCATGTATAAACCCCAACAAAGTCCAGATAAACCCCACAGTGCATAGGCCTGCCTCGTAACACAGGTGTGCCGTGCAACACAGAGTCTCCATGCAGAGGTTGGAATCACAGTGCACGGACTCACTCTACACAGCTGATTTGCTCCACAACGTATGCAGTCACTCCACAATGAAAATGCTAGAACCACAACACCAAGGCTCACAGCAAAGCATCCTCCCGCCCCCACTTCTCTACCACAGAGAGGCCCTATAATACATAGATAACCTCCTCAACTCACAGACTTGCCCGTCCACAACTGGACATGCCATACAATGCATAGACATGCCGCACAATCCAGACAGCTGTCAGAACACTTCGTGTATGACACACACATGCCTCATATAACATTTAATCCACAATGTGCAGACTCATCCCGTGCAGCACAGGTCCACCCTCCTCAGTTTTATCTAATATCACAACCCTAGATTTGTCCTTGGACACAAAAGCATATGCTAAAGTGCACAGACATGTGTCACAACATCCAGAATCACCTCATGATACCCAGGTTCACTCCACAGTACCCAGAAACACCATATCATTAATGCACAGACAGAAATACACAGCATGCAGACTTGCCTCAAAAGTACTTAGCTGGGCAACAGTGCACAGACGTGCCCTACAACAGAGACGTGCCTTACAACATACCCTCACCTTGCCACGAAAACACCTGGCTTACAGGGAAGATAGGAGCAACAGAGCCCCTAGACCTGTTTTGCTGGACAAGGACACATCATACAATGTGCATCCACAACCCATTACACAGACTTTCTAGCTCCACCAACAACTAGCTCATGGTGCAGCATACAGAATTGCAAAAAACCCAATGCACAGACACAAATGCACAACTCAGACTCTTCCCAAAAAGCACAGAATCATATCACAAAGCACTGATATGCCCCCTACAATGCACAGTATCAAGTCACAATGGGGAGATGCATCTCATGTCCCAAGACTCTCCTTACAATGCAGAAACATGCCCCTCCCCGTATCTTTTCCATGACACGGTCATTCAGACATTCTTTACAATTCCTAGATATAAGCCAAGACTCTGCTCTCCACTCATAGACCCACACCAAAGCACACAAAACCACCCAGAGCGTATAGATTTGCCATACGTTGTATAGGGTCAACTCATGACACATAGATGTGTCACACAATGCTCAGAGTTGATACAAAACACACACACACACACACACACACACACACACACACACCCCTCAGCAGAAGACGGATCCCAAAACACGTTTGGGGTCAGCGACAAAACTCAGCCTCCTCTCCCAGCAAGGCATGGAACAGCATCACAAGACACAATCCATCCTACAATATATAGAACAACCTCACAATTAACACAGTTACTCCATGGTGCAAAGATTTGCCCAAGCACTGCACACACATACACTACAACACGTAGACACACCCTACAACATAGAGACTTCTCTCACAGCACATAGGATTACATCACAGCACATCAACTCACAATTCAAGATATAGATCAGCGTAACACACTTTTGCCCCACAGCACACTAACCCTACAAACCCCAAACTTGCATGAAAACCCCAACTTGCACAGATTTGACCCATAGCATTCCAAACTCACAATATGACACACAGATTCTAAAAATAGCTGCCAAATCATATTAAAATATAAAAATATGCCCCCATGGAAAGATCCTCACCATGCCCACGGTTGCCCTGAAATGAATAGAAAGGAACAGCGGCACTCCAGCTCAGCTCGCAGTTTTTTGAGTTGCCTCACCATGTACAGAACTGCATCATAATGCACAACCATGACGGACAACTCACAGGCCTACCGCAGAGAACAAAGGCTCCCCCATCACACACTTAGCACACAATTTCCAAATTTGTGCCAAACAATTCACAGAATCCAATAACACTGCAGAGCTCTCCCTATAATGTTCACCTCACGGCACCCCAAATGGCACAAAAACACACACTTTTGTTCCAACACGGACAGCTTCTCCCACAGCATACATCCCACAGGACACAGATACTCCACATAAGATATGGACCCCCCAGAAACACACAGTATTGCATAACAACTTACAAACTTTTCTCAGAACATATATTCCGTAATCAGTGGACTCCTCCACAACATCCAGTCACATCATCAAATGCCTAGACTTAACCCCACCCCCACCGGCATCCTCGTCCAGGAGTCCTAAAACGTACCACAGAAAACAGACTGGACCCACAAATGTATAGAAACTTCTTCAACTTCCAAATTCATCCCACAGTGCACAGACTTTACCCCTACCCAGTGTTATCCCACAATGCAGACTCAACCACAAAGCAAGTAATTAGTCCATCACATACCACAACCACCAGATATGTGCCCAAACACACAGACATGCGCCACAGCATCCAGAAACACTCCACAACATGCCTATGAGCCTCACAATACCCAGACTCTCCCACAACCCCCACACTCACCCCTCAATTCTTAGACCAACTTATGATGTCACCCATGCTCCATGACATAAGACTCCTACCACAGCCCATGGAATTCCAGCACAATGCACAAATTTACCTCACAATGTAGAAATTCTCCAAAAAATGCCAAGACTTACTCCATAGGCATTCAGTATTACCATAATACCTAGATTGGCCTCAAAACTCAGGTTTGCACCATAATACTGCAGAAATGCCTCACAATATGTACAGTGAACTTACAATGAACAGACTTGCACTACAATGCCCAGACTTACCCCATAACGCCAAGACATGCCCTAGAACCCACAGTTAAGTTCCACAATGCAAAAATCTCCCTACAATGCACAGCTTCACTCTACAACATAAAGTTACTCCACTGTGGTAAGAATAGACGGCATACATCCAGCCACACCCCCAAATTCACAGTCTTGCCATACGACACTAAGACATGTTTTCCATGTAATGCACAAAATAGCTCCACGATACATTGATGCAGCTAGCTTCCTATGGACTGGTGTACTCTATAACACATAGGTTTCTCCTACAAACACAGAATTGCATTCTGATGTACAGATTCACCCCAACACACCCACACACACAGTCACCCCACAAGACAAATACCTCACAAAGAAAAACTATCTCCAAATGCAGAATTGCCCAAGGATACACAGACGTACCTCACAAGATGAAGACATATTACACAGTTTTGTTCCTCAACAGACATGCTTTACTACATAGCCTTGCCCCACAAGGCACCCTTGATCCACAACCTAGACACGGTCTGTGGTGCACATACTCACCCCCACAACACCTTGGCAAAACCTCCAATGAAAAGATGCATCCTACAATGTACAAAATACCTTGAAAATATGCAGATGCTCCCCACAGTTCCACACTGGTCACATCATGCTCAGACTTTGTCCCAAATGCAAATTCACTCCTAAACATCTAGAATCAAATCACAGGATACAAATTCAACCCATACCAGGTTTTCCCCACAATGCACCGATATGCCCCATAGCACTCAGATTCTCCTACACACACAAAATCTCATCACAATCTCACATCACCCCACAAAATCAATACATGACCCACAATGCTACAGATAAACTTTACAATATGCAGACTTGCCCCACACCACAGAGAGACACACCCCATGATACATAGACATGCCCCGCCACACAAACTCACCCCACAAAGCGAATCATCACCCAACATAAAGATCTCCAACTCAAGACACACTCAATTACACACTGGCATACCCCATCACACACAGAAATACATTATAAAGCACATATGCCTTACAGCACATAAAATAGTCCTACAGCACAAACACAAGCTCCCCACACCCAGACTTACCTGTAATAACCCATACTCTCTTTACAACCCCAGAACACACCCAACACCACATCCGCAATCAGTGTGTATCATACACACTTGCCGCATGATACTCAGCATTGGACCACAACCTCTAGAAATGCCATACCATGTACAGACACAACCCCATACCTGAGAGACTCCCCCTGCTAAAAAAAAAAAAAAAAAACCCACACAGATTCCCCATAAGGCATAGACGTACCCTACAATGCAAAGACTGGCCCTATGACAAAACAATTTGCTATGAATCTCTAGAATCAACCCATGACATGTAGTCTCACCCCATTACTCCAAGATATATCTCACAATGTACAGACTGCAATGTCTACACCACAATACCTAGACATGCCCTATAATGAAAGGACATGTTCCACAATCCCGACTTTCCTGACAGTACACCCAAAAAATCACAGCCATGAAAGTCAGAACACCCAGAATCACTCCCACAAAGCACAGTTACTCCAAATCAGAAGCTCAGGACTCACAGGACCCATAATTCATAGAGACAACCCACAGTCCACTGCTTCACCTCGTCTGCCCTTGCTATGCTTCCCTTAATGTGCACTGAGACCAACCTCCCAGTGCATACATGAATCATACTAGTCGCAGACATCACAAGAAACTCACTCATAGGACCTACAATTTACTAATATTTCACAAAACCCATACACTTGCCCCACAACACCTAGATCCACATTCCTTCAGACAGACTCACCCTACAACATAAGACGTATCACCCCCAAACATGTAGCATCCACCCACAGGTACAAAGAGATTTCCCTGTAACAGAAAGATTTTTCTCCACCGCACTCAGACTCACCTTACCTCACCAGACTCCCCCCACACCTAGCCTCATGCCATAGCACAGAGACTAGCTATACAACCAGACACCTAACCCACGATGCATTTCACCACAGAACGTCTAGCCTCACAGCACTACCCAGAGACAGGCCACCTAACCCAGCAACTAGCCCCGGAACCCTCAGACCTGCCCCACAGTCCTCAGAGACCCAGACCACAACCTGGAGAAGAGCCATACGCAGAGACTCGTAATCCACAACACACGTGTTCAGCGCACGACGCCCAGACTTGCCCCAGACTTCACAGACACCTCTAATAATACCCAAACTCACTACACAGTACGCAGGAGGCCTCACACACCAAGGACAGCGCAATATGTATGCTGACACTAGAACATTCAGCTGCACTTCACGAGGCACATACTCACTCTATCACATTTAGCCTCAACATGTTGCTCCACAGGGTTCGGACAGAGGGCCCACGTGTTCCCACAGAACTCTGGCAAGTGACTTCACTTCTTTGAGTCT
This sequence comes from Callorhinus ursinus, assembly GCF_003265705.2. Lineage (NCBI taxonomy): Eukaryota > Metazoa > Chordata > Mammalia > Carnivora > Otariidae > Callorhinus > Callorhinus ursinus. The sequence goes on from NW_027397126.1 coordinate 4,030,256, forward strand.
GCATACTCACATGTAAACATGGACAGGGTACTTCCTTTGAGGTCATTCCGGGAATTAAATGAGGTCATTTCAAGAAAGAACCAAGGTTTAGAATGTAGTCTTTGGAGGCAGATGCGCCCATTTACTGGTTGCTGGGACCCGGGCACATTCGATAGTAGAAATGATCAGTGGTAGAGTAGAAGGGATATGGATTTGGTGTCCATCAGGCCTGGTTTTGAATTCTGCCCCTGCCGTTTGTTGGCCATATGACCTACAGAATGCACTCGAATTCCCCGATCTTCAGCCCTCCTTTGTAAACTGGGGATGAACCTGGTTCCTGCCTCCCAGGCTGTTGTAAGGATTAAATAACACCAGGTGTCTTAATCTGAATTTCTAGCCAAAGCAAAGTAGAGTGAGGAAGAAAGTCGGAGTCTTAACTTTGGGGCCCTTTGTCATAGGGAAGCCTGGGGAAGAGGAAGGTGGGATGGAGGCAATATGACCTGGGCTTGGAGCAGCCAGGAGGCAGCGTGGGGCTCCGGCTGGGGCCAAAGGTGAGAGGGAAGGTAGGTGCAGGCCAGAGTCTCTGACAGAAATGTCTGCAGTGGCAGCAGGATTTGAAGAACTGAGCAGCCACCTGCTTTTTGTCTTCAGATGATAAAAATCCTCTGTGTTATTATACCATAATTACCATCTTCAATCAGCAACATTTTCCAAAGAAGCCCATATTTTAATGTTTATTTTCTTGGCTACCTCAAGAGTAGGAAGAAAATCTTGAGCCCCTTCGGCTGTATCATAGAAAAGCAGGGGTAGAAATGACCAGAAAAGTCTTTCTGGAAGAAAGTGCTCCCATCTACACACATACATTCATCCTGGATAAGCATACACTAGAACACCCCCCCCACACACACACACAGTGCCAGGGATGTTCACACTGACCCAGACCTCCAAATATATCATAATCCCACAGACCATATATTCTTACAGCCACAGCCAGAGACATAGGTTAGCATAAGTATGAACATAAAACTCAGAGTCCCGACAGGGGTCATTTCATGTATACACAGATACTCATATGCATACACATGGATCCACGCAAGTGCCCACAGTTCTATATGTAGGCACAGAGTGACCCATAGTCATAAATACATAATCCACATTCACACAGACCTAGAGAAGCATGCAGACATATATGTTGACCTGGCTAGCATCCAGAGGATGTATTTACTGATTCAGAACCTCAAAGATGCAAACACACAGATGCACACACATATGCACATACAGAAACACATAGATGCCTCTAGAGGCTCATGAGGCCTATAAACATTCTCAGGCATCCCCAGACATTTATGCAGACATGTAGACAGGCATTCTTGAACCCACACAAACACATATGTGTTTGTACGTGTGCACACATACCCATAGACAGATGCATAGAGTCATCCCTACACAGACACAGGTGTATGTGTTTTTACTGATATGCAGACACAGAGGCATTCGCCCAAACACTGCAACATACAGATTCATTCATAGGTAGATACATGTGTTTTAAACATGTGTTTACTGGCATTTTCCTGCCCAAAGAGTCATATGCATGTACACACAGAAGCATAGTTGTTATCAGAACACACAGGCATAAGCACGTTCATGCCTGCACATGCAACGTAAGTGCCCCTGCTTACCATGAACATTTAAGTGCACACACATGCATGACAACGCAGATGAGGGTACACAGAGGAATAGTCATGCGTGTGGGTGTGCATATGGAAATACACAAGCACACAGGTGTGCACATATAAATGCACTTGTACATGGAGAAATATACATGCACACAGATACAAAACAGAGATGGATCCATAAAGAGATTTCTACATGCATACACACACAGAGATAGGGGTATATGCATTGAGAGAGATGCTTTTATAGAGAAGAGAGATGTGTTCTATATAGATCCAGAGAGAGAGGCAGAGAGGAAACAGTTTAGCAGACATGCTTTTCTATGCAGAAGCATATACCTACCCACAGAGACACAGGCCTAAAGACCCACACAAAAATATATGTGGGCAAACACATCTGCACTCACAAAGGCTCGCTCAGATTCACGAGAGGAGCGTGCAGGGCCACACACATGTACAGAACCACAAAGAGATGGCTGCAGAAGCTTGGGCAGACGCATGCGGAAGCATACGTACAGAGCTCCACGCATGCAGGAATTCTACATGGATGTGCAGATAGACATGGAGGCCCACAGACACACACCTCAACACAGAGGCACGCAGATGTACACAGAAGCATGCATGTCTGGTGATCTGTGCACATAGTCATAGAAATGCATGCACACCCTGGCAGAATCCAGCACACCTTCCAGACACTTGAATGTGTCGCCATGTGTATGCATGTGAACAGATGAGTACATGAACCACAGAAGCGTGCACACAGCCATGTCCACAGAGACAAACATGCAGCTACTCAGACAGATGAACCGTTGCAAGCAGCAAACATGAGGACTGAACATTTCCACATAGGGAGAGATGCTACTTATCCACCTGGACTCATGCAGACATCTGCACATGGGAATACAGGTGTAGTTCCACAGACTTACGTATGTAGAGAGAGACATGAGTCCTGCCTCCAAAAAAGGCAAGATTTCACCTACTCAGATGGTGACACACTCCAAACCTCTCTTACAGGCACACGCACACGGAACTTCATAAAAGCACTTGTTTATACAGACGTGTGAGTGCACACGCAGATGTCCACTCAGATGCCAGATGTACCCGCCAGGAATACACAACATCCTCAGGATATAAAAGGAAGAGACATACACACATATATCTACAGACAACACAGACCTAAACACGGTAAAAAAAAATACGGACATATCCATAGGCACACGAAAGCACAGACGTGTGCCTTCACATGTCAACATATATACTCATTGGCACATGTGTACATACACACAGATGATCTACAAGTGTACTCTTATGCCCATGTGGCACTCAATCCTCAATGTACATCAAATGTAGGAATGATCTGCCAACATAAGCATATAGACGCTTACACGGACTTATTCATGCTGCAAACAGAAACACAGACGTATGCACAGACATGGAGACGTAAGCAGAGATTTATACATATGAAAACACAGAGACTCGGGTACTTAAAAAAGCACACACAAATAAACACTTTTCCAAAGGAGGCTGTGACTTTTAATGTACCTTTTTCTTAGTCTCTTCAAGAGAAAATGGAAACTATTGAGTTCCCGATATGGCTATACAGTATAAAAGCAGATGTAGAGATTACCAGAAAGAAATCCAAAAGATCTTGGTGCACAGGTGTTTGTGTGTGTGCACACACACGAAAGCACACACACTTCCACATGCACAGAACCACGGACATAGAATCACACAGAAGCACAGAACTACAAATGTGCGTAGCCAGATACAGGAAGGTACATAGATGCATGCATGCGCGCGCCCATGTACACACACACACACACACACACACACACACACACACATGCCACTGAAACATCACACGGTATAATACTCAAGGGCATGGCTATTGAATTGGGGAAAAAAAAGCCAAGCCTGCATTTTCTTACTAACCCAGTGATTTGGCGCCATTTTCCTGCTTTCTCACCTGTAATTTGGGGGTAATATTAGCACCTCTCTTTTAGAGTTGTTTGAAGAGTCAGTGAAATGAAAGTCGTAGCCTTGTGCTTGGAATGTCATAGATGCTGCTGATGCTTTTTGGTTTTACCAGAGGTGAATTTCTTAGCTGCATAAGGTTTGGATTTTGTGGTCAAAGTGCATGGTTATATCATAGAATGTCTTAACATTATTTGTGAATGGTATTGATGAAGAGTAGATTACCTTCATAAGCAAGGCCATTCCTGAAATTTTTAGAGGTGTTAAGGGCTTATTACTGTCCCTGGCAAATGGAAATAAATATTTCTTGCTATTGTTTGTTGTGACTGTCGTTGTTATTCATATCCTTTCCCCTTTGCAGGAGGAGATTGGACAACTGAGAGAGCTCTTGGAAGTGGGGAAGAGGGGAAGACGGCTTCGTTCCCAGTGTGTATTTGCCACCTAGTGACCATAGTGAGTAAGTACAGTGTTTATGGATTGCTCAGAAATATCCCTAAAATTTCACCCATTGCAGGGTTGCCTAACTGCCCCGGCAAATAAGCTAGTATACTTCAACTTATAGTGGTCTCTGGTATATTCAGAAATTAAAAATAGTAATAAAATAAAAGAAATCTTTCTTTCTAAATTTCCTTTCCACCCACTTAGTTTTCCTCTGGGCTTCCCTGAGACTGTGTTCTATAGCAATGGTTTTCAAACTTTCTAATTATAGGCCTGCTAAAATCATTTTGAAAACTATCAACGCCATCACCCACCTTGAAGTTGGCATCTGAAATTTCTTACCATAAGTTTGTTTGTATTTATTATTTCCAGCATATTATCCTTATACTTTTAAATAAAATGATTTAATCACATTTGTACATTCATTCAGTGAACTAAAAGTACCATAGGATCTTGATACTCATAATTGTTGATTTAAAAGCAAAGAAAAAAAAACATGAACAGTCAGAAATTTTCATGATCTTATCTCCTTGAAATCACTGTTCTATTTAAGTCCCCTCAGTAATGTATCCTAATGTAATATATTCTTATGTTTAAAAACCTTTTATTGGTCATCCTACTATATATCTCTGTGAAAAGTATACATGGATTGAAATAAGTGTTCCTATAATGCTAAGCCTATTAAATATTAAACTTTTTACGATTAAATTATTAGTAGACAGTTTATCAGAACCGTATAAAACATCACGTATTTTGATAAGTAATTACTAAAAATGAAAACTCAAATTTGGTTGGAAATGCATCCCTTAAGTGCATATGATTGTTCATTTTCCTCCAAGTCAGTTCGTGACTCCGAGGATGACTGTTACTTCTAATGAGACAGTACAGTATAAATTTTATTCCTATTTTTCACTTTTAGAGCCCTAAGAACTCAGAAAATTTTGTTCCCATAAATAAGTAGAAGGGAATGGAATGAATGTCCAAATTGTAAGTCAAAAATCACAGTGACTTGTCACTAAAAGTAATTTTTCATGATTTAAATTTTTTAATTAAAATTTAAAATTTGTAATGGACAACTTGAATAGGCTTATCTTTAGTTCCGTGAAAGCAAAGAAGCCCCAATTTATGAAAGGATTTCTTACTGAATCATTTATTTCTGAGTTTCTGGTAAGTTTACCAAAATGACTTTATCGAGTTTTAGCAAATGACTATTATATCTATCGTACTTGCATTTTGAGGCATTATTTTTAATCCCGTGTACTTACAAAAGGTTGGAAAAATCAAAATACTTAGATCACTATGCCTTAGCCAATACAAACATTTTGATAAAGTGTCTTTGATTTATTATATCCTTTAAATATAAAACTTTGAGGCTGCAGATTTGGATCATTGATTTCATAGAAAATATTTATAATATAACTTAATTGGCAAAGGCAACGTCCATATCAAAATAATCGGCCAAATCAACTGTACCTTCACAAAAAGTGTTCTACTTCATTTTTCAATGGAAAAATGAATTGATATGCATTTTGAGGAGCATTATTAAAACCACAGAGAAATCAATTATGGGACACCTTTTGTCAAATAGTTTACTAACAAAGTAAATAGATTAAAATTATAATGAGATTTTTATCTACTTCAAAATAAATTAAGAGATTAAATAATAATTTTGTTTCTCATGTGATTTTAAATTAAACAACGTAATATGTAGCTAACATTATAATTCATGTATTAAACAAGGAATCTGACGGCAGGCATCATTTCCTTTGGTAAACATGTATGCATGTGTTCTTAGAACTCTGGTATTGGGTTTTTGAAAATAATTAAGAATCATGTACAAAAATTTAAAAAATCCATTAATTTTATTAGACCACAGAATCAAACTTTTCAACCGTATTTTATGAAAGAGGTAAGTATGTATAGCTAAAGAATAATTGGTTTGGAAACTACCATGTTTTGTGTTTGATAATGGGAGGTAGAAAATATATAATTATTTATAAAATGAAATGAGGATTGACTTTAATTGGAAAAGATACTTGAAGATACAATCTGAGAAGACAGGTTTTAAGTAGTTTAACTGAATGATGTATCTTATCTGAAAGAAATCACATACAATTTCTATGTATCAGTTTTACCAGTGTAAATGTTTTGTGGTATAGGAAAACATTCTAGGGGTTATACTTAAAAGAATCAGCATCAACAGTATATACTGCCATTAGTTAGGAGGTGCATTTCTTTCCAGTTAATGATGCATTTAAGCGATCAGTATTGAGAATAGTTGTGAAATAATGCTTAATTTTAAGCATGTGGAAAAAAATTTGTTTTCAACCAGATCAGTTATAGTATAGAAGACCCATGAGAGTTAAGAATCTGAGAGTGGATCCCATGCAAATTATCACTGCTCACATACTCCTTGAAAAGATTTCATGTACCAGTAACCTAGTTTGAAGACCATTGCTCTAGACTATTTTCAGCAGGATTGCTCCAGAACAATGTACTGTTGTCATTGTCGAGATAATTCATCATAGTTCACGTGCACAAGAGTGCTGTGGAAAGAGCTGCCACGGTTAAATTTCTGCTGAATGCTTCTGTGTTTGAGCAAGATGTTCTGGAAGGGATTATTTTATTTTGCTGATAAATGTCTGTATTGACTAGTCCTATAAATCTCCAGTATGGGAACCACGCGTGGCTACTGAGCATTTGAAATGTGGCTAATGTGAACTGTGATATAACCTAAGTGTAGAATACAGTATATACCAGATTTCAGAGACAGGGCGAACATAGAGAAAATGTTTCACTAATCTTTTTATATTGATTCCATGTTGAAATAATAGTATTTTGGATATATTGAGTTAAGTAACACGTACCATTAGAATTAATTTTACCTACTTTTTAAACTTTTTAAAGTGTTGCACATGAAAATTAAAACTACATCTGTAGCTTGCATCATATGTATTATATATGGTAGTGTTGCTCTAGGACCTTACGTTGGAACTCTTGAATTTCCTCTAAAAGCATAACCACAGAAAAAATTGTTTGACATCAGAATACCAATATACTGGACGTAGCTGGGACCTCTTACTAGTGTTTAGGTTTTCAGGTTGGGGAATTTCTAGTTGTAAAACAGCAGGAAAAAGTAAAAAAACAAAACAAAACAAAACAAAAAACCCTCAATATTCCATTAAGGATATTTAAAAACTAGTCTTTTATTAGTACCTAGGAATTTTCCCAGTATGAACTTTGGATGGCTTCTAAGTGGGTGCATGTGAAGCTTTTCAAACTCTTCAAAAATGTCAGGGGCATGTATTGCCTTCTATTAAAGATATGAAGTGTTTCATCACATTTGAGATGCTTTTTTCTGTAATTATGTTTATGTAACACTAAGAGAGAAGACAAACGCCTCTAAATAAGCTATGATGCAGTGCTTTCATATCAATAGAATTGTGATTTTGTACTTACTGAAAGCTCTTTTTGGCTTCTGTAGATATATATGTTTCTCACATGTCATGATTCTACAATAGCCACAAGCAGATTTGAGCATATGCAGGCGATGACAGCTCCCTCTCAGCTGCCTCACGGCTGACAGTGACTGTAACACGTACCCGATTAGAAGGCGCGTTCTGATTTCAGAGATGTGAAAAAGGGACAAAAAGATACATCTTAGAATTGGGTAAATATGGGAAGTCCTTTGTCAGGAAAAAAGGACCATGGAAGACAGAAAGCAAATCCCAAGACATCAGCCTAGCGAAAACCCCTCTTCCGTGTATTACTGTGTTTGTGAAAAACAAAATGTGGCTCTTATCTAAACATTGATCACAGTGCACTTGAATACCATTGCATTCTACATTTCATCTTAGCTCTTTGATGGTTTTCTTAGCATTCTTTTCTTTGTCTCCCCGCTTGGGGGTGGGAATCGCAATGGGTAGAGTATGGCTGGGGACAGACTGGACCTCTCCAGCCTGAAAAGGTCTAGCAGCTCGGTTGTGAGAACCAGTTAGCCCAGTCTTGTGTGCGGCTGTGCCTTCAAAGACATTGTTGGCTCTTCATAAGTGGGCTAAGAGAGGGAGCCTTTCTCCTTGTCATGGCTTAGTTTAATTTTAACATGTTCATTGTACCCTTTCTTGACTGAAGGGCTTGAGAGGGGGAGGAATGGTGATTGAGCCACTTTTCTAGTTCTTGTTTTATATAGTATTCAGTAGGGTCTGCGAGATGAATCAAAACTCCACGGGAAGTGCATTATCTCAAGAATCAATGAAAAGAACCCTAGATTTGCCGTCCAGGAATTGTGACACATCTCTGATTCTGCTGATACTCTTGATGATATGAGATTTACAAGTGGTGACAAAAAACAGACGTTTTCATGAAATGAGAAGAATCAGAGAACTGACACATGTTTCCTTCATTGTCCCTACGGTTCAACATTATACTAAGACTTACATATCTCTTAGGGGCTCCAAAGCAGGCCAGCTTCACGGACTTGTGACTTGTGAGTCTCGTAGGGCTCCCTGCTTGGTTTAATGCTCTGCTGTAATGGTCTTGAAATTCTTAATACATTTTGAAAAAGGGTCCCCACGTTTTCATTTTGCACTGGGCCCTACCAGTTATGTGGCTAATCCTGTTCAAAAGGGGATACTTGCCAGAGAATAATTAACTGAAGTTGCAAAGTTAAATTAGAAGCATTGCTTTTCTAATGTTGTGTACTGAAACTGAATTCTTTCTGTCAGTACTCGTAAACATATCCATAAGCTACTTTTGCTGTTGTTGTTAGGAATGATTGTTGTAGAAGCAGTAATTGGAGTAGTAGTACTACTCAACAGTCCCTTATACTGACTCCCTCATTTATTCATACGACCTGCGGCGTCTTCTGTGTCTCTATTTTCTTTTTTTTTTTTTAATTTTTAAAAGATTTTTTTTTATTTATTTGAGAGAGAGAGAGAGAGCATGAGTGGGGGAAGGGGCAGAGGGAGAAACAGACTCCCTGCTGAGTGCAGAGCCCGACGCAGGGGCTCAATCCCAGGATCCTGGGACCATGACCTGAGCCGAAGGCAGACGTTTAACTGACTGAGCCACCCAGGCGCCCCAAATTTTTTATTTTTTAAATTTTTATTTATTTGAGAGAGAGAGAGGGAGCACAAGCGGGGGGAGCAGCAGAAGCAGACTCCCTGCAGAGCAGGGAGCCCTATGCGGGCTCCAGTCCTAGGACTCTGGGATCATGACCTGAGCTGAAGGCTGGTGCTTAACTGACTGAGCCACCTAGGCAACCCCCAAATTTTTTATTTTTATTTTATTTCATTTTATTTTAATTCCAGTATAGTTCACATACAGTATTATATTAGTTTCAGGTGTACAATACTGTGATTCAACACTAACATACATCACCTGGTGCTCATCAGGACAAATAAAATCCCTGAATCCCCATCACCTACTTCACCCACCCCCCCACCCCCTCCCCTCCGGTAGCCATCAGTTTGCTCTCTATAGTTAAGAGTCTGTTTCTCGGTTTGCCTCTCTCTCCTTTCTCCTTTGCTTGTTTATTTTGTTTCTTAAATTCCACCTATGAGTGAAATCCTATGGTATTTGTCTTTCTTTGACTGACTTATTTCACTTAGCATTATACACTCTAGTTCCATCCATGTTGCTGCAAATGGCGAGATTCATTCTGTTTTATGGCTGAGTAATAGTCCATTGTGTATATACACCACCTCTTCTTTATCCATTCATCTATCGATGGACACTTGTGCTGCTTCCATAATTTAGCTTTTGTAAATAATGCTGCAATAAACATAGGGGTGCATGTATCCCTTTGAATTAGTGTTTTTGTATCTTTGGGGTAAATACCCAGTAGTGCGATTACTAGGTCATAGAGTAGATCTATTTTTAACTTTCTGAGGCACCTCCATACTGTTTTCCAGAGTGGCTGCACCAGTTTGCATTCCCACCAACAGTGCCCTAGTGTTCCTGCATCCTCACCAACACCGGTTGTTTCTTGTGTTTTTGATTTTGGCCATCCTGACAGGTGTGAGGTGATAATCTCATTGTGGTTTTGATTTGTATTTCCCTGATGATGCGTGATATTGAGCATCTTTTCTTTTTCTTTTTTTTAAAGATTTTATTTATTTGACAGAGAGAGACATGGCGAGAGAGGGAATACAAGCAGGGGGAGTGGGAGAGGGAGAAGCAGGCTTCCTACTGAGCAGGGAGCCCGATGCGGGGCTCGATCCCAGGACTCTGGGATCATGACCTGAGCCGAAGGCAGACGCTTAACGACTGAGCCACCCAGGCGCCCCGAGCATCTTTTCATGTGTCTGGTGACCATCTGGATGTTTTCTTTGGAGAAATATTCATTTCTTCTGCCCATTTTTAAATTAGATTATTTGGGGGGGATTTGGTGTTGTCTGAGTTTTTTATGTATTTTGGATACTAACCCTTTATCGCATACGTCATTTGCAAATTCTTCTCCCATTTTGTAGGTTGCCTTTCAGTTTTGTTGATTGTTTCCTTTGCTGTGCAGAAGCTTTTTATTTTATAGTCCCAGTAGTTTATTTTTGCTTTTATTTTCTTTGCCTCAGGAGACATATCTAGAAAGAAGATGGTATGGCAGATGTCAGAGACATTACTGCCTGTGAACGTTCTCTTCTAGGATTTTTATAGTTTCGGGTCTCACATTTAGGTCTTTGATCCATTTTGAGTTTATTTTTGTGTGTGGTGTAAGAAAGTGGTCCCTTTTTATTCTTTTGCATGTTGCTGTCCAGTTTTCCCAACACCATTTGTTGAAGAGACTGTCTTTTTCCCATTGGATATTCTTTCCTGCTTTGTCGAAGATTAATTGACCATAGAATTGTGCATTTATTTCTGGATTTTCTACTCTGTTCTTTTGATCTATGTGTCTGTTTTTGTGCCAGTACCATACTCTTTTGATGACTACAGCTTTGTAGTATAACTTGAAGTCTGAAATTGTGATGCCTCCAGCTTTGCTTTTCTTTTTCAAGATTGCTTTGGCTATTCGGGGTCTTTTGTGGTTCCATATAAATTTTAGAATTGTTTCTTCGATATGTCTCTATTTTTCTCATCTATAAAATGGCAGTGCCATTACATCTGCCCTTCTTAACCCCGGATGAGGCTAATTTAGAATCAGCCTGAAATGCCCATGGTGGTACTTGTGGACCATAAAGGCTGAAACAGATGTAAAAGATTATTACCCTCCCCAATATGGAATCTGGGTGGCAACCAGCTGCCTGGGGGTCCTGGCGGCCCGAATTGGGCTCAACAGTGAGGCTGCTCTGGCCCATGACTATAGAACAGGTATCCCAGGGTGGTCCTAAAGCCAGAACATCAATGCCCCTGATATTTCAAGAGCCCAAGCAGTGCATCACCTTGCTGTCCAAAGGGCCGGGTCAAGGCACTTGGATGGAAGTCACAGATATTCAACAGGGCTGGAGGGTTGAGGCTAGAGGAGAGGCATCATAGCTGGGAAAGATCCTCTGAGCCCCTGGGGCACCTGCAGCTACATCTGGGGTTAGGGAGGGAATAGCCAAGGGTGCTAGCCACCTTGGACTGCCACAGAAGTTTTCTTATTGCCCAGGATGGAAGTGAATTCAGAGTTGCCATGACCTGAGTAAGAAGAGGAAACTTTTGTCTCCATTGTGTGAAGGAGCTCATTTTCTCCCATGTAAAGGGGAAAAGTGGCACAGCAAAGACCTTGAGCAGGTCAGGAAATACTGTGTGGCTTTTAAGTATGCAAGAATGCCTGTCAGTGACTCCCATGGGACGTCCTCAGGGTCTTATTTACACAATTGCAGGGTTTTGCTATAGTGCGGTAGAGAGAGGTGAAGCTAGCACTTCAAATGAGGTCACAGAAAATGCCACTCAGAATATCTTGGCAATGTCTCCTGTCGCTGATGGGACATGGTGATCAATAGTTTGTCTTATTTCATATATCAGAGATCACTAAAGACTGTCTCTTATGGGGGGCAGAAGCAAGAATAGGCACGTAGCTTTTTAGGAATGAGTGTCCAGGAGAAGGCTGTTTTCTGGCTAAGAGGATACAGTGTGTTTGGTTGCACAGTTGGGGAATAAGGGGTTACCGTGTTGTGCCAGAGTGCAGGGGTGAAGTGGGTGGGATGTCTTTGCATTACTGTGATTTTTTTTGCATCTGAGTTTGCCCACTAGGTCCGGTCTATGGCAAGGGCTGAAGACCTGGTAAACCAACAGCAGAGAGCCAATATCTGGGCTGTGATTGGTTCAGATCTGAGACTTCCGGCTACCTAGCAACTTGGCTTGAGGGTGTCTGTGTAGGTATCTGTAATTGACTTAGATTAAGCTCTACTCAGGTTGGGATAAGGGCACTTTTTTGAGGGGGGAGGGAGAGAGAAAGGAGAGGGGGCAGAGGGAGAAAGAGAGAGAGAGAAAGAGAAAGAGAAAGAGAGAGAATCTTAAGCAGGTGGTATGCCCAGTGCAGAACCTGATGCAGGCTCCATCTCACAGCCCCGAGATCATGACCCGAACTGACATCAAGAGTCGGATGCTTAACTGACTGAGTCCCCCAGGCGCCCAGAGATAAGAGCTTTTTTGGTTGCAGACCAACCAAGAGAGGCCATACCCATTGGCAAAGGTAGGTTGGGAGTTTAGCAAAGATCTCATTTGTAATATAGGAAGATTTCCAGTGTTTCTCTTAGGACCCCAATTGAGGCTAAGGACCAGAGAAGGGAAGATGATAATATAGTCTCTGAATTGCAAAGAACCCTTAAAGGCCATTTAGTGCCGTCCTTATATCTCCATTTTGAAATCTGCAATAAATAGTTTCTTCTGCCTTGGTCTGAACATCTCCAGTAATGGGAAACTCAGGTTTCCTGAGGCAGCCCGTTCAGTCTCTGGCCATCTTTATAGTTCTGCCTCATGTTGGACTGAAATCTGCCTCCCTGGGATGCACATTCTGACCCTGGGGCAAGTCACTTCCTGCTGACACATGACTCTTTTGATCATGGAAGACAGTGCCTGTCTCATTGAACTCTTCTCTTTGCCTAGGTTAGTCTCTCTCTGCCATTCCCCATTCGACACTTTTGGCCCCTGTTATCCTTGGGTTGTCCTTCTCGACAGGGTATCAAAAGTCAGGGCACCCTCTCACCAGCTGCTGAAGTCTTGCACAGGCTGACTGCTTTCTCCATAAGCTTAGTATCGTCTCTCTAGTGACCACATGACATGTATGGGCAGATTGTTGACTCACTCAGAGTTTCCAGACAGTCTAAACTCACCTTGAAGAGGCCTGAAACCTGCTTCACTAAGGACTATAGGGGTAGGGGCGCCTGAGTGGCACAGTCGGTTAAGTGTCTGACTCTTGGTTTTGGCTCAGGTCCTGATCACAGGGTTGTGGGATCGAGCCCTACATTGGGCTCTGCACTCAGCACGGTCTGCTTGTCTTTCTCCCTCTGCTCCTCCCCCAACTCTCCCTCTCTCTCTCATAAATAAAAATAAAATCTTAAAAAAAAAAGAACTACAGGGGTAGCCAGTGCTTCTGAGCAAAAGTATTTCCCTCATTGAAAATTAGGTCCACAGGGAGGAACAAAGGGAGGGGTAGAAAGTTATCAGGTGTATTGTCTTTTGTTAAGAGCTTTAGTATCTGTTTTTCTTCGACGTATCCCTAATTTATGTATATATCATTTCATAAGAAGTCTGGGAGCCTGGGAAAATATGGAACAGTGAACCTTAAATGGGGTTGAGAAATTGCATTAATCCCATGCATTGCTCACAGTGAAGCAGGAGTGAGCTTGAAGCTTCCTTTCTCTCTTTATGTCCTCCTCCCCTGCCACAGTCTTAGGAATGAACAACGTTACCTACAAGTACAGGAAAAGAGGACTCAGTCACTAAAAAGTAGAGCAATTTGATTTTTTTCTTTCTCTAGATTTTAGCTAATAAGCTTGTTCTACTGCATGGGCTGAAAAGTGTGATATGTTCTGTATCTAATTAACTCAGTACTAATCCCCAGTAGAATATAAAGAAGGTGGGATGTGGTAGATTCATGCTTCATATAAATGAATAAAAGCAGGATCCAGTGTGATACTACTTTTTGAGAATGTGCACATTCCTGGTTTATATAATCAGCACACATCACAGTAATCACTCACTTAAAATTATGTAATTAACACTCTATGCAATGGTTATTTTACAACAAGAGGGGTGATAGCTACAAATATATTTATGGACATAGTACAACACACTATTTAGCACTGGGAGTGTTCTGGAAAGAAGAGCCATACGGGTGAAGGCTTTGCCTGCATTGTACCATATTCACAATGACATATTCTGCACCCCTCACACACCTCCTTGGCATTCACTACATTAACTGTTCTTTCTTCCTCTCTTCTGGGGACTGGAGGTCCTATAGTTTCAAATCTCATTGCTTGCCTTTGTCCTACCTTAAGTATTCTGAAGAAAACAGCACGTAAGCTTCAAATACCAAACTGTTCATTTTAAAAAGGAAAGATAAGTGCATTTTCCCTGCATAGTTTTCTTAGTAGGAGAAATAATCAATACAGTAAGAAAGCTTTATTTAAGTAAAGGGTGGGCTGAGCTGAAATTTGTATTTTTTCAAAGTTTGGAAATCTCTAGCCCAATGAGTAAAGAATTATGTTGGAATGCTTCAAGTCGTGGCCTGACTTTAGATGCATGGTGAGCCTGTGAAAGCAGGTATATCAACTTGGATTGATCGAGAGCTGACATAGAGGAACAGAAAGTATTAACTTCCACTCCCAAAGAAACCACTTCACTTTTCGTTTTAACGAAACTTGACTAAAGCTATGAGCTTCAAATTTAAATATGCAGGAACCTATGTTTCTTGTGTAGAGAAAGTGAAGCCATGAGGCAGCAAAATATTTCATTTAGTTGCAATTTAATGGCAGCAGGAGAGCCTTTGATCTGGGAGGCGTACAGATCTCGTCCTCTGTATGTTCAGCCTCCTTCTCTTCCTGCAGCCTATCAGTTAAGGGCCAGTTCCCTGAGGTAATTCTATCCAGTTTATCCAGACGATGAATGTCTTTATTATTGAATGCCAGAGAATTACAGTTTACCCCAGTAGTATTTACTGGCAACACCCATGTTGAACAGGAAGGCAGAAAACTTGGATTCATCATCTCCACTACCGACTGGTTGGGTAATCTTTATCTCATTACCAGTTTTCTCATGTGTAAAATGAGAAGAACAAGAATAGCTGCTCTGCCTACCTCACAGGGTTGTTGGGAGTACAGGCGAGGGGCGCCTGGGTGGCTCAGTCGGTTAAGCGTCTGCCTTCGGCTTAGGTCATGATCCTGGGGTCCTGGGATCGAGTCCCGCATCGGGCTCCCTGCTCTGCAGGGAGCCTGCTTCTCTCTCTGCCTCTGCCTCTCTCTCTGTGTCTCATGAATAAATAAATAAAATCTTTAAAAAATGTTTAAAGGAATACAGGCGAGAAAATACATATGAACACATAAATTTAATGTGATATACAGTTGTGAAGTATTGTTAATTGTAATAAGAAGCGGAGATAACTTTTCAGATGTGGAAAACAATACTTAACATATTTAATAGGAGTGGCTTTTACTGCCCCAGCAAAGTGATTGAAGCTGGAGATTTTAGTGTGTACTTCCATTTCTTAGATAGAATTTGCAGACATCTTTTGATATATTTTATAAAGATAAAGATGATTCAACTGAGTTAGATGCCAACCTATTATTAGAATCAGTCCCTTTTCTTGGATGTGTAAGAGAAGGTGGTTTCCCCAATTCTGAAATAGCTTTCAGATGACAAGCCTAGAATGTGTCAGACAGGAGGCAGTGGTCCCCGTGATACCTCCCGAGTAGCCACAGTTATAGGAATATAAAACTTCTTTTGTCACTGAGAGTTTCCTAAAATTCTCTAATTATCCTGGGTAACAGGGATGGGAGAGTCTTTGCGATGCATTTTATTTACCCCTGCCTCAGAGAGAAGCAAATTGGCACACTTTGTAAGTGATGGAAATTAGGGAAAGAGGTATTGCAGCTTGCAGGGGGAAACGGGTGGGTTCTAAGCACACAGGTACCCGTGCCTGGAACTTGAGATCAGTTCCCCAAAGGACGACTTGAGGAGCCAGAATACAAGAGCAATTTGAGGTTGAGTGAATGACCCAGACGCAAAAGATGAGGGAGACGCACAGTAGTCAGTGTGTGCCCAGGTGGACCCGAAGTGGACCCCAGAGTGTCTGTAAATTACAGGAAGACATGGGAGAGGAGGAAAGAGAAATCGTATCGGGGGGTAACGACTTGGAAAGTATTTTAAGTTTCGCAGCTTAAAAACTGCAAAGCTGCCAAACTTAAAAATGACTATGGATAGAGGACTGTTCAATCCACAAAATCATCACTGTGAGTCCAAAGGGAGATGCGTGTGATATAAAATAAGATCTGAAAACCTCAACTGGTTTGCCGGTGGGCAGAATAAATTTTGAAGAGGCTTCAATTTCTTTCCACGGCTGGATGAACAGTTTGCTGAGGTGGAGTTTCAGAGGAAACAAGAGATTAGCTTTGTATTTGATGCAGAGTATTAAGGGCTTCCTGAAGAGATTAAATCAAAACCTGATTACAGTCCACTAATGCTTTATTAATGTAGCATTTTTTGCTTTTCAAGTCTTTCATTTAAACTTGTGTTTGTGAATATCATTAAATTTCTTGGGATTAAGGACTTTTAAAGCCCCTCCTTTGCAAAGCCCTATTATTCAATTCTCTGCAGGGGCTCAGAGAGCCCTCTACACACTCACCCCCACAGCCAGTCATTATTGTGGGGGGGGGGCTTAGGAAAGACAAAGGGGAACCCAAACAGCTTTGGCAGACGACCTGGGCCCCTCATCCCCTCATCCCCTCTCTGATTCCCGGCTGCTGCTGATTCTGGGGATGGGGCTCAGCCTCTTGAATGGGCTTGCCAGGGCTCCGGATCTGGAAGTGTAGGCTTTTCTCCCGCCCTTCCTTGGCATGCCTAGAAGGCTCCTCTTCCTCCATTTGGCTTCAGGCTCATCCCCTCCTTCAAGGCTCATCTCAAATGCACCCTTCTTGTCCCTTCCACCACAAACAAGAAACAAAATCTTCAGTGGTCTTTGGCCTTCCCGGCTCTGCCTGCCCAGTGGCAAAACTTAAACATCTTATCAGCTCCAAGGTCGAGAGGAGGAGGAAGTGGAGAGCAAAGGTCCCTGGCTTTCTTGTGGGGAAAGGCTTCTCTGTCCCTAACGTCAACAGTCCTTCCCAGGCACGGCCAATGGCTTGTGTCTTCCTCCTCTGGCTCTTGAATACTGGCAGGTTAGCTGGGCTCTGTGCAAGCCCCGTAATGAGGACTTTCTTGCTTACTCTGTGCAAATACTTGAATGTTTTGTAAATGTACCATTGACTTCGAAGGCTGTCTTTCCCATTTTTGGTAAAAATTCACGCCCAGCTCTTCTAGGGTACTGTCAAGTTGGACAAGCAAGAACGTATTACTTTTCTGGTAAATGAGAATTTTCTCACCACTGTGTGATTAAAGCAGAATAAGGGGAAAAAAATTATTGCTGTGGAAGCCAAAACTGTAGCTTTCATCCTTAAGGGCTGATTTCAAGCGTTGGAGTTTATCAAAACGGCCTGTCCGTTCATCCTGCCCCATCTGTGTGTCCCTTTCTTATTTTGACAGATGTAGTCAAAATGATCAAAAAACAAATTATTCAGATATAGATCTATAAAAAGATGTGTCTCCCATAATATTGCATATGCATGTCTTTGAACACTTAAGAGTTTTTGATATAGTTCAGCTATTTTTATATTCTCTTCTCCTACATGTAAGCATCTTGAGGGTAGAAGGTGTATCTCCTTTACCTTCATGTCCCTTGCAGGGCCTAGTACAGTGCCTTATACAGGGGTGCTCAGTCGACAGTCAAATGAGTGAAGGGCAGAATCAGTGTTCATGTGTCTGTTTGTATCTACGGGTTGGCTCTTTGCTCAGCCATGAGCTGTATCAGTGACAAGCCACTGAGAAGCCAGTACTGAATGGGGCAGAACTGTCTCCAGGTAAAGCCTAACCTAGACCATGGAAGAGAAAATTAAAGGAACAAAAAAAGACCCAAACACATTGACCCATGGCTCTCTCTAGTATACACAACTGCATATTAGGGAAACATGCTGATAGTTACTAGGCATCTTTTTGGGGGGGAAATACTTTTGTTACTACACACTCCTGAATTTTAGGCAGTTTGCTATTAGTATTAAAGTAACTTTTACCGACTCTTGTTTCCTTAAAGAACAGATGCAAGACTAAGGAGGTTTGTGTAACTAACAAGTGGCCTTTAACACCCCTGATAACGTTTTGTTTAACTCAGGTGTGTTAATGAGGCTTCTGATTGCTCCGGCCAGATGTGTGGATTGTTTCAGAGATCAGTCTATTCAGCTGGGAACCTCTTGAGTTAATTTGGCTCTGTGTGTGCTGAAATTGACAGGTGAGGAGGCATCGAGTAAGCTGTCCAAAGCCGGCTGCACCAAAATTAAGAAAAAAAAAAAAATCCCAACAAAGTGAAAATTCAGTATTTGAATTTCTAACATAAAATGAAAAGCTTCAGATGAATTTGCTTTATTGAGCATTAGAGAAGATACTTCTTTGCTAATCAAGAAAAAGGAGAGTTAGGACAGATGCCACCTTTTCAACTGCCGGCCCTTTTCAGGGTACAGAAAACGGCCAAAGATTGCAGAGCCTTTGTGCTGTAACCAATTATCAGGAGCACTGGTACAAGCCCTCCCGCCTTGGGTCTTATTAATCACTGTTACTACGTAAAGGAGTTGGACCAAATAAATACTGACTGGCTCTTCTAGCCCTTCCAGTGACTCTGTAGATGAAACATTGTTTTATGACTTTATAGAGTAACCGTCCTGGAACGGTAGCCAACAGGGAGGTAGAAGCCATAGCCGTTTGGGGGGATTCATTCGAACTGACTTGTAGATGTGCTGTCTAGGACACAGCCTACATTCTACGTATCAAATACACAGCACACTTCCAGGATTTAGAATGGAAAAAAATTATTCTATTATTTTTTATATTGATTCCATGTTGAAATGACAATATTTGGGGTATATTTGGTTATATAAAGTATATTAATTTCCCTGTTACTTTCTACTTTCTTCTTTGTATTATCTAAACCATTTACAGTTATATCCACGACTCATATTATATTTCTCTTGGACGGTCCTGGCCTAGAGAGTTCCTCCTTCTCCATGGGACCCGAGTTCCAGCTACTTAGAAAAACCTCCCATGGTTGAAATCATCTAAACTTGTGGTTCTCAGCCTTGAGCTCACTTTAGAATCACATGGGGATCTTTTAAAAAATACTGACCGCCCCCTGCCACCTTATGATTCTGATTCACCTGAGACAACTCATAGGGATCTTTCTTATATCTCGGAATTCCTTCCTTAAGGCTATAGGTGGTGTTGTCATAGAGATGGACTCTGTTAGTTGAGTGCCAGAGACACGTATGACCCCGGGCTGGACAGCTGCTGGATGAAGGGGAAAGCAACACTGAAACAGGCTTCGCTCAGACCCTCAGCTAGTTATTAAGAGCAAAAGGGCCTTCTCCTTACCCCTTCAGTTGTTAAAAATCAAGCAAACAGACACAAAACAGGAACTCGAATTCATTCTGTCTTAGCTGCTGCTGCTTATTTGAGGTTCTGAAAATCAGCTTAGAGCATTCCATCTGGCCTCCCAGGGAGATACTTGGCTTTGCTTGGTCTGTTCTCAGAAGAGGAAAATGGGGCTCAAGGAGTATGACCATCTCTTTGGTTAAGAGAATTCCTCCTGCCAAATTTTGGCTATTTTGTTTTATTTTTGTTTTAGTGAGATTTTTTTTTGGGCGGGGGGAGGGACCCTTAGGGCCCTAAGGAAGGGAACACAGAAAAGGCAGTTTCATTAGACTTAGGCTGCCCTCTAGAATGGAACAAGCGGCCATCAAGTTCTTGTTGATTCCTAGTAGCATACGCTGCATTTTCTAGCCTGACCCTCAAATTCTGGGAGTTGCCCTCCCTGGTCTTGTCAACCCTGAGTGTTCATCAGAGCCTCAGTTCTTTGTGGCGAGGCCCCGGCTTTTAAATCAGACTCTCCTGAATTGTCTCTTGGGGTCTGGGGAAATCACAGTACTTCCTGACCCTAGGGCTGCTTGAAAAAGAGGTGCTGAGCCCCTGGGATCATGAATGGCCAAATGTGGTGCCACCGACAGTGGTGTGATACCTGGTCAAGGCACAGGAGCGTTAATAAGAGAAAAGTTCCGGTCAATAATCCCGTGTGTCCACGGTGCCCTGAGGCTTGACCATTCCTCTCTCTGCCTAGGGGTTTTGATTAAATACCACTTCCCAGAGTTAAGATTAAGTTAAAGGTGTCTGTGTTGTCCGAGTTATTTTGGAGTGACTCTGCCACTTACCAGCTATGTGACGTTGGGCAAATAACTTCTCTAAGCTCCACTGTACAATAGGAATCATCACAGTACCTACCTCGTATTCCTGTGAAGATTTAGTGAGTCACTCTGCGTATCTTCAGCACCTGGCACCGTGACGTGCCCAAAAGAGCAGGCTGAGGAAAGGTTTGTGGGGTGAATAGATGAATGAATTTACAAATATGAGTATTACAGTCAAAGTACATGCTTACAGAGATGCCCTCTTTTTGAATCAATCTACAAGTACCAGGGTTTAGTCTGCTAAACTAATTACTAATGCCCAGTCAGCTTCTCTATCAAATATTTAGACTCAGTGTACCTCCATTCCCCTGGCATTTCCATACAGTAGATTCTAGACATAGATGGAGAGCTAGAGAAAGCATCTTAAAAAAAAAAAAAAAGTGGTTTGACAGGTTTTGTTTTTAAGATTTTATTTATTTATTTGACACACACAGAGAGAGAGAACAAGTGGGGGGAGCGGCAGGCAAGAGGAAGTAGCAGGTTCCCTGCTGATCAAGGAGCCCGATGTGGGGCTCAATCCCAGGAGCCTGGGATCATGGCCTGAGCTGAAGGCAGACACTTAACGACTGAGCCACCCAGGGGCCCCTAGAGAAAGCATCTTCTACCATCGGCTTTGAGGCTCACACTGGCCAGGGTATATGTTCTATGTTACAGAGATATTTTAGGGGATCAAATTGTTCTAAGATGTGAAAAATGATAAAGACAGGTATTTTATAGCCAAATATAAGTAAATTCTACTAAATAAGGAGCTACTGAAATAGACAAGCTTTGAATTCGATTGGTAACCAGGAATTATATATTACATTGAAACACGTACATTTTAGTGCTTGAAGAAAAAAGTGGGATTCTCTGAACTGCTTGTATAACCTCTGCCCCCGCAAATAGAGCAAGTGGGTAACTAGTAGCCCAACTTTTCCTTTTCAAGAACAGCTGTAAGAGGATAGTGATATTAACTTAAAGAGATATTACATGGACCCAGGCATTTAGATTTCTTAATGTCAGTTGTCGTTTGAAAAGATAACATCATGCCTTTTTACTGAGGATAGATTTTCTGAAAGTTCATCTTCTTGCTATAGTCATAACCTAAATGACACTTGAATGAGACCTTGGAAAGAATAAGATTGGAAACCTCTTGGATTAAGAGATTGTTGTGGCTACAATGAGTAAAAGTGACATGTTTTGAAGTTAGGTTCAGTTTAGAGAACGTCAACCCTGATGTAATTAATTGGAATTCCAATTTTATTTATTTTATTTTTATTTTATTTTTTTGAGGGGGGTTCGCAGAGGGAGAGGGAGAGAGAGAATCTCAAGCAGGCTCTACACCTAGCATGGTGCACAATGCAGGGCTCGATCTCATGATCCTGAGATCATGACCTGAGCTGAAATCAAGAGTCGGATGCTTAACCGACTAAGCCACCCAGGCGCCCCTGGAATTTTAAAGCCAGATCACCTCCATGGCTTCATTTTATTTTTTAAAAAAATTTTATTTATTTATTGGACAGAGAGAGAGAAAAAGAGAGCGAGAGCGAGCGCACAAGTAGGCAGAGCGGCAGGCAGAGGGAGAGGTAGAAGCAGACTCCCCGCTGAGCAGGGAGCCCTACGCGGGGCTCGATCCCAGGATCCCGGGATCATGATCTGAGCTGAAGGCAGACGCTTAACCAGCTGAGGCCCTCCACGGCTCCATTTTAATTTTTCTTAATCCCATAGATCATTCTCTTTTGGTGTCTCCACCATAGGAGCTCTATGGAGTGGGGGACGGGAGCAGAGACTATTAGGACCTCTCACATGTGCAGGGACAAAGTGAGAAAGAGAGAAAACAGGGAGGCTGCATGTATGGCCGGCTCAATGGGCATTGCAGGGAACTGGGTCACAAAGTGAGTTGGGGCCTTCCCCTAGCCCCTGTGCCTGCGTGAACATAAGGAAATATGCATTTACCATGCCATTACTTTATTTTCAATGTTGTTAACAGCTTTTTAAGTCAACATGATATTTTATAGCAATTAACTGTAATTACAAATCTTAAAAACATTTTTGTGGGTAATTACATGCTTAATTGTTCCTTCATTTTCATTTAATTCTAAAAGAAATTAACTCTGCCATTTTGACAAGTGCTTAGTGTTTTTAAAACTGACTATGAATACTCTATTACTGAAATTTGTAGTTAGACATCCTCACAAACTTTCCCCCAGTCTGAAACTGTCGATAAATGCTTGCTGTTCATCCCCCGTCGGCATGCCGGTTGCATACTGCTCGAACACCCAGGACGGCCTGGAAGGGACTGTCACCGCTCCACTCCAGCAGTGGCAGGCTAGAGAAGAATAGGACGCCAGGTTTTCTGATGGTGGTCGTTCGGCCACTTGGCAGCAGGCCACCAAGTGAGTTATTGATCCATTGGAGCTCAGCCTATTTGGATCGCCAGGATTGGCTTTCTGTTATCAGGCTACTAAAACTGTGTGTTTGGGGAAGAAGAAGAAAATGTAAAAACACTAGTAGGCTGTGTAACTTAACAGGTTTACACTGTCCAAAGGAAAAGATGATAGGCATTGACGATAGGGTGTCTACCAATAGGGCATCTATGGGAGAAATCCTGACCCCTTGGACTTAGATGGGTTGAATGAATCTCTGCAATTCAATTAACTGGCCCAGAGAGCCTCTGAAATGTTGTTTGTGGTGGGGAGGGATAAAGTTAAACAGTAGTGATGAGGAATGTCAGTAAGTGTTGTATTTGCACCGAATTCTTAGTAGGAGGGGCAGAATAAAGGTGAGGACATAGAACACGTGTAACCAAATTTCAATTCAGATGCTTACTAGCTATGCGACCTTCCATGATTTTGTTCAGACCTATAAATTAGATAATGTGGGTAAAAGCATTCAGGATAGTACTCGACACCCAGAAGGTTCTCAGCAAATGTTCTTTTTCTTTCTTTTCTTAAATCTTAGAGTTGTGTCATTCTATGAAGAACTCAGCTTTGAAGATTACTTCATTCTGAGATATCTTATTTTTCACTTATTTATCAGTTGATGGCATAAGGATGACCCATTATTAACCTGTAAACCCATACAATTTTTTATATTTCAACACTTTCCTACCATTGCATTATAATACAACCTTTTTAATTTATTATTTTCCTTATCTTATGGTGCTAAGATGATGTTTTTAATCATGGGAAAGGAATACCAGCTAGGATTGGAATATCATCACACTGGCAAATGGATGCATGGATTTTTAAAAGATTTTATTTATTTATTTGACAGAGAGAGAGAGAGAGAGTAGAAGCAGGGGGAGCAGCAGAGGGGGAGGGAGAAGCAGGGGTCCCGCTGAGCGGGGAGTCCGATGTGGGACTCGATCCCAGGACCCCAGGATCATGACCTGAGCCGAAGGCTGACGCTTCACCGACTGAGCCTCCCAGGCGCCCCTGGATGCATAATGGTTTCACAGAATGTGTACAGGCGTTGTATGAACCTGAAAATAGTTTTTACTTTATGGGTTTTTATCACTTTGTCCTATTCTCTTGGAGGATGTTGATGCTTGTTTTCCTAATATCTCCAGTAGCAAAGCAAAGAATAATGAATTGCCTTTAACGACAGTACTGACAGTGATAAATGATGGCTGCTAGTTTGTGTGGGTGTGAGTAACCGGTCCCGTGGCTCACTGCCCTTCCATCACACACAGCTCACCTCAGCCTTCATGGCTGAGTCCCATCCAGTTCTGCCTTCTTCTTCTTCTTCTTCTTTTTTTTTTTTTTAAGGTTTATTTACCTATTTGAGAGAGAAAAAGAGAATGAGTGGGGGGAGGGGCAGAGGGAGAGGAGAGAGACTTTTTTTTAAACTTTTAATGTATTGTTTCAGGGGTACAGGTCTGTGATTCTTCAGTCTTACACACTTCACAGCGCTCACCATAGCACATACCCTCCCCACTGTCCATCACCCAGCCACCCCATCCCCCCACCCCCTACCACTCCAGCAACCCTCAGTTTGTTTCTTGAGATTAAGAGTCTCTGATGGTTTTTCTCCCTCTCTGGTTTTGTTTTGTTTCATTTTTTCCCTCCCTTCCCCTATGATCCAGAGAGAGGGAATCTTAAGCAGACTCTGGGCTGAGTGTGGAGCCCGACATAGGGCTCAGTCTCATGACCCTGAGATCACGACCTGAGCTGAAACCAAGAGTCAGACACTTAACTGACTGCACCACCCAGGTGCTCCAACCTTCGTTCACTTATTCTTTGGGACCACCTGTGAGCCCATCATTAAGGCTCTCCATTCATTTTGATGAATCATTCATTCAGAAAATATTTATTGAGCTCATTTAGTGGACCAGGAATTCTTCTAAGCGATGGAACCATGGAGATGTCTAAAGGCATAGCTCCGGGCACCTGGGTGGCTCAGTTGGTTAAGCGACTGCCTTCGGCTCAGGTCGTGATCCTGGAGTCCCGGGATCGAGTCCTGCATCGGGCTCCCTGCTCGGCGAGGAGCCTGCTTCTCCCTCTGACCCTCCCCCGTCTCATGTACAGTCTCTCTCTCTCATTCTCGCTCTCTCAAATAAATAAATCTTTAAAAAAAATAAATAAAGGCATAGCTCCAAACTTAAGATGCTTATAGTCTAACAAAGATTTAAAAAATGTCACAAGGAAGAACAAGGAGCTATTGGTGTTCAGTTGGGGGAATTCAGGAAGGGTTTCACTCATTCACTCGTTCATTCATTCAACAAGCAAATGAACAAGAGCTTGTGCTAGGCTGAGGATACAGAGACAAAGAAAACACTGTCTGCCCTCAGGGAGTTTACCTTCTAGGGTAAGGCAGATACCCAGACTAATGACAGCACCCTGGAGTAGGGTTAAGTATTCTAGACAATTAAGGTAAGAACAAAGTGCTGAGGGAACCTATGAGTTAATATAGTTGGGGAGCCAAGGAGTCATGGATGAAGCAGAGGTTGAGCTGGGTTTTCTTTAGTGAGTTTATAGTCTAGTGAATGTGACTGCTATGCATGTAAATAATTCCCATACCAGGTAAAAGGCGCCAAGTGCCCTAGGAGAACTTCACACAAAGGGCTGTGAGGGAGGATAGAGGGGTGAACGTGTTTACTTCTAGCCGGGGCCTCAGAGGTCGAGGGGCACCTGGGTGGCTCAGTGGGTTAAGCAACTGCCTTCGGCTCAGGTCCTGATCTCAGGGTCCTGGGATCGAGCCCCGTGTGGGGCTCCCTGCTCCGCGGGGAGTCTCCTTCTCCCTCTCTCTCTCTCTGTGCTCTCTCTCTCTCTCTCTCTCACACTCTCTCAAATAAATAAAATCTTTTAAAAAAAAGAGGTCAAATTGCAGCTGGGCCTTAATGGATGAGTAGACGTTCAACAGGGGAAGGGGTGAGGGAGGGGAGGAGACAGCAGGAAGAGCATGAATGCAGGCATGGCCCGTTACTGGGAAGGCCTTTGGAGTGGCGAGAGTGGATGAGGCTGGGCGAGGGCATGGTGCGAGGAAAACAGGAGACGCAGCTAGACCGTGGACGGTAGGGAACGCCGTGCTGGGTCGCTGGACCTCATTGAGTAGGCAGGGTGTCTTTTCTTCTTCTGACTCTGCTTTGGGATTGGGGCAACATTAACTAAAGCTAGGGCTCTGGAGTCGGGCTGGTGGGGTTCAGATATTGCCGCATCCTTCAGTCCTTCACATTCAAGCCTACTAGAGAAACTGAGCAAGTCTCTTAGCCTCCCTGGGCCTTGGTTTGCACATCCATACAATGGGGATGACAGTAATACTGTACCCCACAGCTACAGTCCATGAGGATTGGTTTAGCTCGTGCATACGGAGCTCCCACAACAGTGCCTAGCAGGAGGGCACACTGCACGTGTGGCTTGTTGGCGGCAGCAGGAGTAACCAGCACAGCTGTGATAGAAATAGGAGCAACTTTAGCGAGTTCTCGTGCTGTGAACTCGTAGGGACATACCTAGGATGACGGGACTTGCTGTTCAAGAATGATCGATACTATCCTCTTGGCATAATTGTTAAGGTATACCTGCATTCAGCTACGTGCTAGCCACATAAATAACCAGGCCTCACCAGTTTAAAATGGCCCAACCAGAATGTTACCTTCCAGAACAATGGGGGCAACCAATAAAACAGGTCCAGGACCATGTCCAGGGCAGAGTTGCAGAGAGCTCCTCTATCTACGATACAAATCACATCATCAGCGAAGCTTGCAAACAGTAGGGATTACCTGTCGTTAAACTGAAGGTGGTGCTGGGGCGCCTGGGTGGCTCAGTTGGCTGGGCGTCGGAATCTTGGTTTGGGCTCAGGTCGTGATCTCAGGGTCAGGGGATCGAGCCCCACATCGGGCTCTGTGCTCGACGGGGAGTCTGCTTGAGAGCCTCCCTCTCTCTCCCTCCGCCCCTCCCCCTGCTCATGCTCTCTCTTTCTCTAAAATAGGTCAATAAATCCTTTAAAAAAAGTGAAGGTGGTGAGAAAGTCTGGCAGCCAAAGAATTGAATGCCTATGTCCCAGGTGCCTTAGTTTTCATACTCCTACCTCAAGCTGAAATTTTAGTATGAAATTGTGGCTATTTGCAAGTAATCCTACAGTGTTCCCACTGGGGGCAGGCTCACAAGAAACAGGCAAAGCCTGAGAACCATGATCTGCAAAGTTGTGGAAACTGTTCTTTCTCGTGTTGACACTTGGTGCATTTTTGGACACACTCGATAGTACAGCTGCATTTAGCAGGCGGCCTGTGATTTCGTATATTCCCACTGTGTGTCCAACTGCAGATCCAGCAGATGGATGTCATCGCAAACGTGACTCTTAGGGGGTTGCCCTAAACTGTGGTTATTGAATCTGGTTCCTGGTCATCACTAAGCACGTGGGCTGCTGTTATAAGACAGAGGCACTTTAGTAACTCCTGGAAGAGCCCACAAATCTCCCTTCTCAAATGAGCTTTAGCAGAAAAGGCTCAAAAGTTCCTTTGCAGATTCACAACAAGTCTCTGGAAGTTCCTGAGACACAGAGCAATTAAAATGGATCTCTTTTTGAGACCTCTGCGTCTTACACTCTCAAAGCTCTATGCAAACATCATTTTGTAGACCTAAAAGTAAGGGAATCATATTACACTGGAAAAATTATGAGTATAGGTCTTAATCAAAATGGATTTAAGGTTGGCCGGTGGCAGTAATCAACAGCCAGCCCTCCGAGGGTCAAGCAATGAGTGCTTCTGCCCTGTTTTTGCACCTTCCATTAGAATATGGGTCTTGACTCATACCCTGTTTTTGATAAACACTAATTAAAAATTTGCCTGGAAAAAAAGTTGTATGTTCCTCCTTTGATTTTTTTTTTTGAGAAGGAATATTTTGGATGGCTCATGTTTGTTTAAAAACACTATCCATGGAAGTTTACTAAAATAAATGTACTTGTGGCAAATAGACTTTCAAAATCATTCATAGAGTAGAGCTAGACATGTAGAAACAAGGGAACTTAAGTTCAGAGGAGTTCAGTTTAGCGAACAGAACATGGCACTTGGATTTGAGCCACCTGGATGACCCTGAGTAAGCTAATGTGCAGACTCGGTTTCTTCATCGGAAAGATAAGGCAAAGATCTGCTTAGAACACAGCCTTTGTCCTGAAAGAGGATTAATTACAATACTGTACGGGGAAATACTTTGTAAATCACAAGCTGCTCTTCATGTGTAAGGAATTACTATTATCATCACCATTCAAGGTCCTACCCCTTACAGCTAGCTAAGTCCGTTTGTCTAAATAAATAAATAATCATTCCCTTCTGCCTTTCCCCACTAGATGGCAGGCGAGCCACTTGGTAAAATACCGTTCAGGTTAAGGGATCTATGATGCGCCGCAATATTCCGGCCGTGCAGCAATGGACAAAGGCTGAATTAGAACTTGTGAAAAGTGAAGACCACCTGTATTGTGAAAACAAATTTCATTCAAACGCCATTGGTTTTCAGTTCACCAAAATTTTGTATCTGTGAAAACACGATCCTTCTGACTAATGAGAAAAAAGACAGCTAAGCGAATAATTGCTGCAAATAAGGAAGCGTTTAGCCCACTCAGAGTTATAGCTACCCGACTTAAAGATTATTTATAACACCACTTTACAGCTAATGGTTTCATCCATATCAGGAGTCGACAAACTGCTTCTGTAAAGGGCCAGAGAGTAAATATTTCCGGCTTTGCATGTCGATCCATTTCTGTTGCATGGACTCGACTTTGCCTTTGCAGGCTACAAGCCTGAAGACAGACTGAGGCGATAAGAAAATGAGTGGGCTTGGCTGGGTTGCAATAAATTTTAATTATGGATGCTGAATTTTGAAATTCATATAACTTTTACTTACCACAAAATACTATTCTTCTTTTGATTCTTTTTGACCATTTAAAAATGTAAAAACCATTCTTAGCTCAAAGACCATACAAAAACCGGCAACAAGCCTGATTTGTTTTCCAGGGAGTCGTTTGTAGCTCCCTGGATTAATACCCTTACTAGTCATAACTATCAGATTGGCAGTCTCCTCAGTTAACGTAAATAAACGTTTTACTGCTTTCATGATAAATATTTCAATGTGGCTTATTATTTTTTTTTTGCGTGTACAAATTCCTGAGAATGCTTGTGATATTTTTGCCTACCTCTCCATATAGCCTTGTGTCTTGTTTGTTAGACTGTAAAAAAAAAAAAGAATTCAAGTAGTGGATGCATTGTTCTTAGAGTTGCCAGAAAAAAAACCAGGACGCCTCGTTAAATTTGAATTTCAGCTAAACAACGAATAATTTTTAACATAAAAGTTTGTTCCCTCTATTGCATAGGACATACATCTATTAACTAAGTATTTGTTGTTTATCCGAGATTCAATTTTAACTGTGTGACCTGTGTTTTTTATTGTTATGTTAATCACCATACATTACATCATTAGTTTTTGATGTAGTGTTCCATGATTCATTATTTGCATGTAACACCCAGTGCTCCATGCAGAACATGCCCCCTTTAATACCCATCACCAGGCTAACCCATCCTCCCACCCCCCTCCCCTCTAGAACCCTCAGTTTGTTTCTCAGAGTCCATTGTCTCTCATGGTTCGTCTCCCCCTCTGATTCCCCACCTTCATTCTTCCCCTCCTGCTATCTTCTTCTTTTTTTTTTTTTTTTTTAACATATAATGGTATTATTTGTTTCAGAGGTACAGGTCTGTGATTCAACAGTCTTGCTCACTTCACAGCGCTCACCATAGCACATACCTTCCCCAGTGTCTATCACCCAGCCACCCCATCCCTCCCACCCTGTGACCTGTGTTTTTATTGGTAAATCTGGCATTTCTTGTACTTATGGATTTTGTCCATCGCTCATTTACTAAGGCCTGAAAAATAACCAAAGATCTGAAGGCAAGACTCCTGAAGTGATATAGGTCTTTAGAGAGTTGAGGGAAATGTGCAGGTTGCGTTCAGCATACCTTAACACATTCCAACAACCGTGCGGCATTAACACGTTTCTCACATCCATTTTCCAGGAGTATCTGTTTCCAATCCGAGTGCCAGTCTCACTTGAACAAGCCATTTTAATTGCTTCGCAAGAAAGCCAAAGTAACCTGTAAACAGTCACTTGCGAAGAGCTTCAGAGAAATTTGAGGTCTTATTAAGGGGTTGCGTGGGAACAACAAATCCAGTTCTCCCAGGCTGGTGTTCTAGGGGACTGGGCTTACTTCCGGCCAGTTCCCCGCAGAAACCCCACCCTTTGTCTAAGCACGTTTTCGTACCTCTTGATGGAAATTTCAAGTGTGCACAAGGCAGCGATTGGTAGAGCTTGCTTTAGACGTCTTGCTTTTGTTTTTGCGTATGCACCTGTTAGCATGCACTTCTGTACCAACTGTTGACACATACTTCATTTGCTTGGTGACTTTTCACGAAAAGACTAAATCCTGCCCTCAGATTTGCCGCCTGCCCAAGCGGTCAGGCGGGTCAGCGACTTTGACCGCCATGGAATAACGACCCTTTGCGGAGGCTCATCACTTCGGCCTTGACGTGAACAATGGAGAGTGCCTTTCGGTTGCCGCCGCTAGAACGGGACGGGCCGCGGGGCAGGGGGGTGGACGGAGCGGTGGAACACGCTGCGACCGGGGTGGGTGGGGAGTGACCGCACGCGGCCTCCCATCCCTGCGGGGGGACGGGCCCCCCTGGCGCGGAGGGAGGGGACATCGGGCGGGCGACAGGGCGCGGCGGGAGGCCGTTGGGGGCAGGCCTTTCCCCGGGGGCAGCCGGTTGGTAAAGGCGGCGCCCAAGGGCACGGCTTCGGTGGGCGCAGTGCGAGGACGAGACGCGTCGTCCCCGCAGGGGAGCAAGCGGATCGTATCTTGGCGGTTAGGAGAGGAGCTTGGGGGGTTGGGGGGGGGTGTGCCTGGAGCAGCCAGAGCCTGGTAAAGCAGCGTCCTTTCGGCATTCTCGCTTTCACCAGGGGCTGCCACAGATGACCCGTCCGCGCGCCGCCAGCCCAAGCCCGCCTCTTGGGCCTCCCGCTCCCTCGGAACCGCGGGGGCCCGGGCTTCGGCTCCCACCGCCTGCGCCTGCCCGGGGCGGTCGTTTACCCCGTTTCTAGCTGCAAAATTAAGGCCCTCACGTATCCCTCACTCCAATCCCCGAGCCTGGGCTTAGGGCAAATCAAGTGAGCCACCTCGGGCGCAAAATTTAAGGCGTGCGCGGGGGCGGGGGGTGCACCAAGACACCCAGTATTAAGATAAAAATTAATGCAATATCTTTAAAAATTCAAAGTTAATGCAAAAAAATTACATGGTGAACAAAACATGAAAATGTGAAATAAAGACATGATCTGACCCTGCTGTGACACCACGTAGCCGCACTGGCCGCGTCCTAATCCCAGGCTCTGCAAATCAACCCTGAAGTGATTCCCTCCTCTCTCTGCTCCCAAGGCCTGGACCTCTGTCCTACAGTTCTCATTGGCTCTTTCTATGCAATGAGTTGGGTTTTTATTGTGTACGTCCCTCCCTGGCTGGGCAGCAGGAAGGAGACCCAGCTGCCTCACCACCCTGTGCCTCCAGGAGCAAAGCCTGGTTCTTGGCTCACTGAGGCCATGGGAACAGTATGGAGTTTGGAGGAGACCGAAGGTAAGAGCTTATGCAAGAGCCCCAGGTTGCAAAGCTCTGCACTGGAAGCACCAAAACCCCACAGAAGTAAGGCACAAGAGGAAGCTCTGCTCCCTTAACTAGGGCTTAGGAACCCATTCAGAACTGGGTTGAATGTAAATGTTTTAAAGGAACCACAAGTAGTGGGGAAGGACTTTGGGAATTATTTTGCAGAAAGAGGGATCTGAAGTGCTTGGGGACACCTTGTTCCTCTCCAGCAGGCCATGAGCATTCCCTGGTATTGCAATTCAGTCTGAATTTGCAAGGTACGGGCACCTTTAATGAGGATGACACTCCATACTTTACAGTGCATCTTCCCTTTATTATACCTCAATCAACTCTCTCAGCCAGCAGCCAGGCACAGTGCTGGGTGCTGGCTCAAAGGGCTTTCAATTGTCATTATCCCCTAGAACCGTTTTTATGCTGACCTTGTGTTGTTTGCTGTCCTCATGGCTGAGAGAGAGACAAAGGACACATCTGGCCCAGGCTGAGGAGATGGCCTAGTTATATTTCAGGTTGGGATGTGGAAGGCCACTAGGTCTGACTGCTGGATTCCTTAAAGGGTTCCTCCCTCTTGTCTTACACAGGCCAGTGAAAATGAGGTAAAGAGGAAGAGCAAATGAAGGAGATCAGGAAACTATTGTTCATATTTATGTACGTTTTCTTTAAAAAAAAATCTTTGGAAGCTTTGGATGTCTCCAGTCCCTCAAAAGACCAGGGAAAAAGGGGAATTTGTCGGATCACTTGCCCAATTCCTGGCCATTTGAGACGAGTTTGCTTACCTCGAGGAGCTATTGAGTCAACATTCTGCTTAATACAAAGGGGAAGAAACCTTCTGAAGAAGTGCGAACTTCGGGGGCCTTGTCCTGCAGGAGGCATGGCTGACCACCTTGGCGGTTGCGTTCCTTCCCTGTCCCGGTGTAGCTATGCCACGCTGTAGCCAGCAGAGGGCTCTGTCGCTACACAGAATCCGTTTGACTTCTTGGGGCGGGGAGAATTTTCAGCGCTATAACAAATACTTGGATCCAGTAAGAAACATGCATGATTTTCCATGAAATATTAATGTGAAAAATCCATTATTATTAAGAACTTGTGGATGTCTATTTGATTAATGACCCATCGAACCATGGAAGGAAAGAAGATGTTTCATAACTGTCGTTATCAAACATTAAAATAGCAAGAAAAAATAGCAATGTGATAATAAATATCAGCAGGATATACCTAAATTATTTAGGACACAAATAGGACTTTTTTTTTCTGGGAAGGTGTGTGCTGAGACCTAGTAACAAGGAAGAACCTATCTGCTTTATCTGAAACATCTTCTTTTTAATTTTTCATTTATTACAAACAAACTCTTTCATTAATAGCAGGGCAGTTAAACGTAACTCCATCTCACCAACGAAATCTGCCATCTGAGGCCTTCTGTGATTTGCCTCAACAGACGTTTCAACGTTGTGCTTTACTATCCACTTCAGCCACCCTGTCTTTCGGCCTCATCTCACACACTGGAAATCCTGCCCATTCTTCAAGGTCCAATTCAAATCCTGACCTCCGTGAGTGCTGCCAAGGCATTCACAAACGATGGAACACGGGGAACCAGATGGCACTACAGTGAAATGTCATAAAGAAATCAGAATAAGTACGGGAAGGAGGCTCTGAGAGCGCTGCTCAGGACTTCAGAGCCAGCCAGTGCTTCGGATATAGCCAGAGAGATCAGGGAAAGCTTCCCGGAAGAGGTAGTGCTTGAACTAGTGTTGAAGGTTAAGGAAATCTGGAGGATTGACATCGCCCCTTATCTGGCTACGGTGTAGATGATGTCGTGAAAGATCAGCCTGGGAAAGGAGGCAGGCACCATCATACTGAGGGAGGTTGGATGTTCTTCGATAAGCCGCCGAGACTCCTGGTGCGGTTTAAAATGGAGGCAGTATTGGATTAAGACCCGTAGTTTAGAAAGGTTGCTCGGGAGGCAGTGCGGTCCCTAGGTTTGAATGGCAGGCAGACGACTTGCGAAGCTACACCATTCTTCAGATGAGGAAAGACAAGGGCCTGAACCAGGGCAGATGAAGTAGAAATGGACAAAAGTGGGCGGATTAGGCCCCAATAACACGTTGTTTGCAATTCTTATGGAATGCGTGGCTTTTTACTTTCTGTTGTGTTATATTTGCCTTCTCTGGGAGACTAAGTTCCTTGAGGTCAGGGTTTTTTTTTCTCAGTTCATTTCTTTATTCCTCATCTCACATGGCCTTATACATGATCAGCATGAGTTGACTGAGGAGACAATGTCTGAAATTTTTTATCATGAGGGTTTGCTTTTGAAATGCTCGATTTGGGCTCTTTGGGCTCAAAAGTCAGTGGCGTGACAGCTCTGCTTATCATCTTAGCAAATGCTTTGTGGGTAGTTTATACATTTTGAGAGAAAATAAGATTTCTCCTGGACCTCTCACCATTGGCTACCATTTATGGGTATGAGACTTGAAAAGGTTAAATGATTCAGAGGGTCTGCACTTTTTGAGCTCGCCACTTGAGTGTGTGTGTGTTAAGACTTGAGAAGGGGGAAACCGATCGCTCTGCACAGCTTGTATGACAGCAAACACCTCGAGACCAAATGTCCTTTCAAAGCAGGGGCTGTGATGAACTCACCCCGGATTGTCCAGACAAATCCTCACAGGGCGGGGCCTGTGGAGAAAGTCTTCGTTCTTCTCTGTTGAAATGCCGCCGACAGGAAAAAAAAAAAAAAATCCTGAGATCCTCCTGCCCTTTTGGGCACCTGAGCAGTGTGCACCTCAATTCAAAGCTCCATCAGCTAGGCTTCATTTCTCCTGAGAGAACATGCCGGGCATCCTTGGAATCACGAGGGCTAGAAGAATGGCATGACACCCTCAACCCTTGAGATGCATGTACTTGAGAAGGGGTGCACGTGATTGTGTCGCTATTTAATAGCATCCTCACAGCTTCCGGGCTCTGTACGGCTCGCAGAACCGAAAGGTAATAGGACATTTATTTCAGAGGCTTTACTCTTCACACTAGCTTGATGCCGGTATCTTACTAAAGTGACATATCCTTAGCAAGGGCACAGAACACGAGGCGAAACTCTGACCCAAAGTGAATGTTGTGGGTACAAGGCACATTTTATCCTTTGAAAGTTGGTTGAATGAAGTTTTACCCAGGGATTTAGTTAAACATATAGTAGTCATTCCTCCTGCCCTGGGTGATCTGTTTTTATGCTCTTGTTTGCTCTTTATTTCCTTTCATACATCTCCATCTCTTTTTAAAAAGATTTTATTTATTTATTAATTTGAGAGAGAGAGAGAGAGAGCACGCGCACATGAGTGGGGAGAGGGGCAGAGGGAGAGGGAGAAAGAATCTTCAAGCAGATTCCCTGCTGAGCACGGAGCCCAGTGCAGAGCTCAATCCCACAACACTGAGATCACAACCTGAGCCAAAACCAAGAGTCAGACACTCAACTGAGCCACCCAGGCGTCCCCATCTCCATCTCCTGTATGGTATAGAAGAGAGTTGTTATTAGTATAATGAAGTTAAGCAGTCCCCAGGTTCAGGTAATCTGGTTTTGGATAAAATTGCTATTAAATCTTCTGTTCAGGTTTGGTAGAGAAAAAGGAGACTTGGAAATTGAGTCTCATATCTTTAAATTGATACTGGGATTCAGGCTTCGTGATGCCTTAGTATTTAATCTATTGATTTCAAGCGAGGAAAATATTTTATTTAAAGCGATTTCCCTCCAATGATCAGTTGTTCTTGAGCTGTAATTCTGAATCTTGTCTTTAACCTGAAAAGCCACTGACACCTATGTGAATAGTGTCCAAAATGTACCCATGAGGCATGAGATTATTACCTCATGCACACATGTGCACACACACCCGCACACACACTTTTTATTATGAGAATGTTCAAATCTACAGAGAAGTGAGATAGTGAAATGCATGGCCACCTACCACCCACCTGGATTGAACAATTGTTAACATTTTTTCATAAAATAAGTGACTAGTTATATGTGTATTTGCTTCCGCTCTCCCCCTCCCCCCAAAAAAGTATTTGCCAACATTACCACAGTTCTGTTATTGTACCTACTAGAGTCAACAATAATCACCTGTTCTCACCCAGCAGCCTACTCATACCCAAGTTTCTCCAGTTGTGCCAAAACTGTGAGTGACAGGTAATTCTTGGTGAAGCCACTATCGGAAGGTCAGAGATCGGAGAACTGGATACTGTACCTCAGTTGACATAAGGCAGGAGTATAGACTGGTAGCGGAACAAAACTTAAGCCAGCAAAATGTATAGTAATTAATGATTCATTTGGAAACACTCCCCTCCTCAAGCCATACTGACCCCCAGAGAACATTGAGCCATCCAACTTGGTCATCTTGGGGCCCTGACTCTACCAAGAGCCCCTGTCTCTAGTACGGAGGGGAAATGCCATTGAGAGGCCTTCTGACACTCTTGTAGATGGACGCTCAGTTATTCCAAACACCATTCACTGAGTAGTCCATCCTTTCCTCATACCTTGAAATAATACCACAGAGCTGTAAAAATAATGAAGGAAAATATGTGAACATGTTTTTATCATCTTAGGGAGGGGAAGCCTTTTCAAAGCAAGGCAAGAAACATTTGACTACATAGAACATTTGAACCATCTTTATGGCAAAAGACAAAGTTAAAAAGTAAATGACAGGCTCGGACAAAACGTTTGCAATGTAGAGTTAAAAATAAGAGTTCCCTAATATGCTAATAGTGCCTACAAATCAGCAAGAAAAACATTCTAATGCGGGCAAAGGATATAAACAGACAATTTAAAGATGAAGAACTAGAAATGACCATATGGAAAGATGATTAAAGAAATGAAAAAACAAAAATGAGCTACCTTGTTATTCACTTTCTGTTTGGCACAAATTACAAAGATCGGTAATATTTCATGTTGGGGAACATACGGGAGAAAAGACTCTCATCCACTGTGAGCGAGCATACAAATTGGTACAGCCTTTGTAAGGGCGATTTGGCATATATTATTATTCTTCCAAATTTCTGTTTCCTCGCTAATGTAAAAGCTACTCAGGCAGTCTGCCTCTGTTCCGGGCTTCATTTCTTATTTTTGTGTCTGCTTTCTCCTAGATGGTGATATTTGTGCTTCTCAGCTCAGCCTGGTGGCCTGACCTTAACTCCCGAGTTCTGTGGTCCCGTCACAACTGCAAGTCATTCTCAAGCAAACGTTGAGTTGACCTAGTGTGCACCTTTGAGAGTTTTGGAACAATATGCAAGTTTAAGTCACCATCATGTCATCTTGCTGACGATCTCATGGGACAAGACCAACACTGGGGTTGCTTGCTTCTGCCCTTGGTCTTCCACCTGTCCTTCCCTCTGCTGCCATTGATCGCACACACGTGTTGTCATACAAAGGCTGTTTTGCTTTTCTTTTTTGTCTTGTGAATGTTGTCCTTGGCTTCGTATACATCACAGATTAGTGTCGTGTGCTGCACAGTGATCTAAAAACTTTCAATACTTGTAAATTTGCATAAGTTTGAGTAAGAATGGCATCCAAGCAGCAAAGCAAGAATACAGATGATAGAAATGCAAGAAGAGCAACGAGGGCAAGAAAAGGGATGTCTATAGCAAACAAAATGAAAGTTCTTGAAATGCTTGATAATGGTGAAACTGAGACCCCTGTAGGGTGTTTTTGGGGTGTTAATAGATCTGTAATTTGCACAGTAAAGAAAAATGAGAAAGCTATTGGGGCCAGTGTATTGAGGGGCACACCAGAATCATTGAGAAAATCATACATAGCTTGAAATGTCAAAGGAGAGACAATGGGAAATATTGGCCTGGGTGGTTTCTAACGCAGAGAAAGCTGAATAGGCCTCCTCCTGTATGCATCATCTGCCAGTGAGCATCACACAAATGCAAGTTTCAGTTTCGATCTGGACCAAACGTTGTAACGTTCATCGCCAGTAATGGGTGGTTGGATAGCTTTGAGAAACGCTATGGTCTGTGTGACAAGAAATGGCTGGCAGAGGAAGTGGGTTGTGAAGCTGCTGCCAAGTATCCTGAATACCTGAAGAAGCTGAGGAAAATGGCTGTGTCTTCAGCGCCGATGAGCTGGCCCCACGCCGGAAGGGCGTGCCTACTTGCACATCTATTGCAAAGGATGAGAAAAAGACCAGAGGCTTCCAGCCCGGAGAAGACAAGCTCAAAGTTCTGTTTCGTTCCAGTGCTTCTGGCTACTTTTCAGAGTAAATCCATGTTGCTTTGCAGATTCCGAAATCCTTGCCCTCTTCAAAAAGAATGCTAAAAACAGTTTTCTCTTTACATGGAGGGAAACCATAAAATATGGGCCACTGAGAAACTCTTTTTCGGACTGGTTTTTGAAGTGTTTTGTTCCTGAGGTTAAACTATATTTAAACCGAAAAAAATCATGAATTCAAAGTGTCGTTGATTCCGGACACAGCTGCCACTGACAAAAGTGCGATAGTAACCGCTGATTGTCGTGTTCCAGTCATCTCCATTCCCCCCGGTACGACTCCACTCCTTCATCCCGTGCATCTGGGAGGGCTAAAGATTGTTCACGATGTCCTGGACTTGGCGTACATTTGATTTCCTCGAAGATCAAATGAGAGAGACCCCGGAACTTACTGTGAAAGTAGCTTGGCAAAATTTCTCCATTTGTAATGCTTTAATGGTAGTAGAAGAATCGGTGGGAGAAATAACACAGTCACCCCCTAATGGGGCCGGACAGCAACTTCAGAATGAGGTTGTAACGGACTGTGAAAGTTTTCTTCCAGTGGTAGAAGAAACTGAAAATGTTGTAGCATCTGCAAAGCATTTTGGGGGGAGGGGAAGTGTAGGATTTGAAGACATTGAATGAAGTGACATTTTGCTGAACTGTTAGATTCTCACCCTCAGAAGACAGTTGAGAAATTTTTCCGAGATATGATCATATCAAAAATTGATAGAAGAGGTCAGCGTAGGTTAACATCCAGAACTCGAAGAATGTTGAAGCAGCCCCTCTGCAAATGAAATGGCTGTAGTGATTCAGAGGAAGGTGAGCCTTCGACGGAGTGTTTATTGACCTACAGGCAAGATTTAAATGATTACCCACAACCCTATAAAGCAGTAATAAGAAACCTTCAAATGAAGGCCAGTAAGTCCTTTCTCTCTGTTTGCTTCAACAGGGGAGAAGAGGCTGGACCTTCGGACCTCGTCATTCCAACCCTTTCCTCAAACAGCCGGCAGAAAGGCAGAAGATGAAAGTAGTGCAGAAGACTGAGCTTACTTATCTCCAGACAAAACCCAAGTGTCCTGATTCTTCGTCCATATCTGCGTTTGCATTGACGCCATGATTGTCCTCACCTTGAGATCAGAGAGAAATAGAAGATAATTGCCCAGTAATCACTACTGCTAATGTAAAATTAGGAAAATACCAACAAGCTTCAGTTTGCTTGGTGTTTTATTTGAGGGAACAAACCAATTGTCTGGGTTGTCCTGATACTCCCTTGCCTGCCCCAGTTTTCCCCTGAAAGCTTGTGAATCCCTCCCACACAAATTCCTCTACTGCCAGGGTTTCAGGAACTCAGCTCTCATACCTAGGGAGGGGAGCTACTCTACTTGGCTGCACAATTTGGCTTTGTACTCTTGATCCTGAACTTCATTTCAATTCTGATTCAGCCTAACTTGTATTTCAACAGAAAGAATCCAGACCCTTGCCTTTTACCTGGTTTGGTATCAGTGCACTTGCCTTGCAGCGGTTGTGTGAGGTAGCTGTCGGTCAGTCCCGAAGGGCAGTGCATTTAGAATGGACTCCTGCATTTACTTTCGTATCTAATCAAGGAGTAGAAGCTGCTAGAGTTCATTTCCATAGATCTTGTCTGTCCTCATATCTGGTCCTTGCGGCGATTTGAACATTTGCGATTCTGACTGAAACTTCTTCTTCCCTAAAGGTGGTAGAAATCCAGTAATCCACCCCACCCCCAGCCTGGAGGTCTGAATGATGGGTTACCTATGCCTGAGTTTGACGTGATCAGGGGAAAGGGGAAAAAATACGAAAGTTAAAAGGGCTTGCTTGCATAGTTACAGTTGAGATGACAGACATTCCTCAACAGGTTCAAAAGAGGCAGATGAGAGTCAAAAACTCATTTTCGGGTGCTGTGGATCTAGTGACACCCCCCCCCCCAGTGCCAGCGAAGCTTACACGCTTGTTCTAAGCCACAGTAGTTCTCAACGCATCCAGATCAAGTTGGGGAGCTTTAAAAATTACAGATTTCTGGGACCTGCCCCTAGATGTGCTGAATCAGGGATGGGGTCAGCATCTGTTTATTTTGAAAGCTCCTCAACTGATTTTTTCATATAGTTGTAGTTGCCAACTGCTGTTCTAAGTCTAAACAGAATTGCACTAGAAAATACAATGCAAATGGTAGTGGGCCCAGGAGCTAGGAAACCTTGATTCCAAATTTTGTCTTCACCACTAGCTCAATGGATGGTCTTATTCAAATCACCCTACTCTTTCCTTATCCGTCAAATGAGAGATTAGGACCACTTGGTCTCTAAGGTCCCTCTATCTCTGACATTGTTACTTTGAGAGAAAGCTGCATCAGTCTCATTGGTTGACTTTGAGTGTACCTGAGCCCTTTCACAGAGACCAAGGTAAGTAGTATTGTTGCTGCACTGTGTTCTTGATATTTTAAAAATTGTGCTTCTGGTTCAAGTTTGACCATGGTTTAGTCCCTTCCAGAAAAGAGAGGCATAGAAAAAAGAGAAACAAACATAGCATCAATTTCCTGAAAAGGAAGACAGAGGGGACTTCCTGTGAGTTTCTTATTTGTAATAATTGCTACTTTTCTTCTGAGTTACAGGGCTTGGGGCAAACAATAGATATTATGAGGAAAACACCTTAACATGTTGTGTCTCTTGTTTTCATAAATCAAAGCAGAAAGAACTCTGTGTCAGGGTTGCTGTTCCAAGGTTCCAAGGATAATTGGTGTATTCTTAATCATATCTAGAGGTAAATAGTTTTAAGTCAATGATTGTTTTACCAGTATAATCAGTGGTTCCATATGCCTTTAGAG
This sequence comes from Callorhinus ursinus, assembly GCF_003265705.2. NCBI lineage: Eukaryota > Metazoa > Chordata > Mammalia > Carnivora > Otariidae > Callorhinus > Callorhinus ursinus. Next base: position 4,070,952 of record NW_027397126.1, read on the forward strand.
AATGTGGTTTCCTGATAATTTTACCGTTCATTGAGATTACTGCCTTGGCATTTTTTTCTCTTAATTTGACCAGAATTAGAGAAAGCAAATTTAAGTTGAAGAGCATCAACCGGGAACCATTAGTAGAAAATACTACAATGGGTAACTGACAATTATATGAGTTTAGTTGTCATAGGAATGCTTCGACTTTGGCTTGATAAGATGCAAATGTTCTCCTAGGGCCCAGGCCATTTGAAATAAATTATTGAGATAAATCTAATTCTTATTTAAGGTAATACCCAGTTAAAGTAGTCTGAGAAGTATCATCGATGAGGATAAAAGCCAGGAAATTTCAATATGGCTGAATTTAACAAGTGAGCAGAACTTACAGGCAGATTTGAAAGTTGGTATGGGCTAAGTGGTAGAAATAGAAATGCATGGCAACATGGCCATGTGACTGGGCGTTTCTCTTTTTCTTTTTCAAATTAAGAATAGTCCCCAAAATTGACAAGCTAAAATTTCTTTTAGAAGATTTTACACACAGTTTGAGTGAGAAGAATCTTCCTTTTGTCAAATGGTTCAGGTAAAGTCTTGTGTTCACTATTATGAAGGGCATGGCAGTTTCCTTCTTTACAGACATATTTAACCACTGGCAAAAAGAAAAGAAAGGAAAAGGAGGTGGGGAGAAAGAAGAGCCCAAGCTGCTGAATTTTGTAGAGAAGATTAGAAAACCGGCATTACATTTAAAAAGAGTCTTTTGTTTGTTTAAGATCTTTTAAGTTCACAATGCAGAGAAGGCTCTTTAAACCACACATTGGGATTACAGAGCTGCCACCACCTGAATGCTAATAAAGGGCTTCGAGGAGAGTGTGTACAGTGGAAAGGCATGTGTGAACGATGTTTGTGCTACGGAATACACTGATCACTGAACTTTACATGGAGTTACCTTTTAATGGTCTCGATGTCAATGTGCTTGTTTACCTAAGAATCCAAAAATAAATTGTGGTACGAACAGAGTGTATATGTTCTTGGGAGCCATAAAATCCAATAGAAAATAGATGAAAGGCTAAACAGTACATTTCATTACCATGAACAATGAATGTTGAGGAATTACATATGAATCTAGTTGTGCTCAAGACGTCGCACTTCGTCTTTCTTGCATTACTGCGTAAAGTCCGTGATATGATTAACCCATTTTTGCAAACACCTAGAGTTGGCTCTTGGTCACTTGGCAGTGATGTGATGAGGACCATAATGAGAAGAACATGGGACTTAGGTAAGGGGGGGCTTTGCTACTTCCTGTCTGCCCTGGGTGGGGCACTCCCTCTCTTTGGGTGAGTGGTGCTTAGTCCTGGCAGGATAACCCTTGCGCTGTCGGGGTGTGACAAGTCAGCCTAGGGCCGAGGCTGTGGAATCAGACCTGCTTTCAATCCTGTTCCTGCCAGTTACCAGCCATGTGACTGGGGACATGCCTCTTAACCATTTCAGACTTGAGTTTCTAATCTGTAAAACGGGGTCAAAAATACCTGCATTATAGGATTGCTATGAGATTATAAGAAATGCTTAGTACAGTGCCTGGCACATAGCAAGCGCTCGATAAATTGTTGCAATTATTATCATTATCATCATTATTATTATTATTATTAGCATCATAGAGCTAAATATGATAGTTTACTCCTGTTTTTGCAAAATTTTAATATTTAGATATTTTACCTAATTTCCCTCAAAAAATGTTAGCATGATGGTTTTAAGAAGAGAGAAGGAATAAAAATTGATTTTCAGTATTTTTCTTTGCTTGTGAAAGAGACCTGAAACAGTAATTCCTTTGTCCCTATGTTACTCTTTGACCTACAGCTTCATTTATATATGATTTACTTAGAATGCAGTTATCATTGCATGATATTTATTTATATAGTGGTTACTTTTAATGACTTTTTTCACATGGATGTATTCCTATTCTCTAGAAAATAATCGGTCCACTTGGTTCCACTTTTGAGATAATGAAGTCACACTGTGTTAATAGGAGCTAAAGATAAAACTATGCAGGATCTACTTTGCTTAAACCACCAAGTTATTAGCTTTGCTGCCTTTGAGAGAAAATTGGGATATCCAAGCAGTGTTACTAGGTGAGGACAATTCCTCATAACTAGCTTCTGAACATCTTTGTTATTTGATGTATTCTGATAGCATTCAAGAAGTTTAAAATCATGCTTTTCAGCATGCTGAGTACTCATCATCATCCCAATGCTGGATCTGTAGAGAAATCGAGCTGTCACTGCCTTATCCCTGGGCCCCCATTACCACTTCACCCGGATGATCACGGTGGCCTCATAACTCACATCCCAACCCTTTTACTGTTTTATCTGGGAGTCTTTCATGTCCTAGTGTGTGTGTGTGTGTGTGTGTGTGTGTGTGTGTGTATATATATGTATGTATATATATCTGGTAGTCTTCAGCACTTTGCTGCTTGATGAACATTCCTTGTTTACAGTTCTGATTCTGGTACTTGCTTGTTCAAAAATCTTCAGTGGCCGCCCATTGTCTGTGTATTCCACTACTTAGCCTTTAAATCATGACCCGGTCCCAGTGTGCCAGAACCAGTTTTGTCTGCCAGTGTTCTCTTTCATAGAATATATGTGATAGTCTGTGTCTTCCTCGGCCCCATCTGACTAAGCACTAAGGATCTTCAGCCTACAACTCAACCCTGATCTCTTAAGTTTGTCACTTAAGCTCTGGTGGGTAAGAACAGAAATTAGACTTCTTACCTGAAGCCAGAGTGCCTGAGATGAGACTACAAAGCTGTAGTCTCCTTCCTCTTCTCCTCCATCATTACAGACACCTAGAGGTGGCTCTTGATTAGTTGGCAGTGGTATGAGGAGTGCCCTAATGAGAAGAACATGGGAAATAGAGTGAGGGCTTTGCTACTTCTTGTCTGCCCTGGACTGGGGACTCCCTCTCTTTGGGTGAGTGGTGCTTAGTCCTGGAAGGATAGCCCCAATCTGAAAAAGTGCCTTTCTTCTTTAGTTTTCTTTTTAAGTTTCCAGCCTACCAAATTAGGGTATCTGCACTGAACCCTAGTCCCCCTTGCCTGGGGTCCTGGATGCTACCCATTTAATTTTGGCTCTGAATACAAATATCCTTACTGGGTCCCTGAAACAAGTAAGTGGAGATCTGAACTCCATTCTTAGGTTCTTGCTAGCCTCATGTCTTGAGCATCATCACATACATAGTATGTTTATTTACCACTGGGCTTCAAAGTACTCTATCCATTCTTTTGCATGTGAATGCTAGGCTGGAATGTACTTAATGTACTTACTATACCCTAGATTTGGCATGAAGAGCTGGGCCTGGCAAACTAGGGCCCTTTGTTAAAATCTGGTCCAGCTGTTTTTTTTTTCTTAAATAAACTATTATTGCAACAAAACCATACCCACTCATTTATGTATTGTCTATGGCTACGCTATAATGGCAGAGTTGGATAGTTCTTCCAACAACTCCAGGTCTTCCAATAGAAACCATATGACCTTTAAAAACTTAACTATTTATAGAAAACATTTGCTGACTCCTATCTAAAGCCAAGTAGTTCTCCAAGCCTTGATATTGCTTATTCTTTGATAATTCATTGTTTCCATCCTGTCAAACAATATGGACCTAGAAATCTAGTTCACTGAGACCATGAAAGTAGGTTCCAATCCATTCATACTACTTGCTTTTACTTGAATTTCCCACTTCCTCTTTGTTGTCTTCCTAAAATGTATTTTCTCTGCGTTTTGCTTTTTAGGAAAAGAGATGTCATAGGCATAAAGACTATTAGAGTAGCCTTATGATATGTCTTTAAATGTCATACCAGGTCCTAATATGAAAGTCTTTCAAAATCGCCAATATCTGTCAACATGACCTAGCATCTCTAAGATTAAGCCTTTCAATTCTTTAGTGTCTCTAACATCAGGTTTTCTGTGCACCATAGCTTCCAACATCTCCAATTGCCAGATCTTCTAAATGTTAAAACATCCATGTCTTCCATTCTCTGGCCTGAAGTATCTCCAATGCGGGTTTTCTAATCTCAATATGGGGGAAATTAAAAGTCTAGGTCTTCTACTTTCTCCAACAATCAATCTTCAAGATCCAGGTCTTGTCTTCCTGGGTCCAGAGTTCTAAGTTCTGATTTTTCTATGTTCCCAATCTTCCAGTGTCTCTTATAAGCAGGTCTTCTAGAGTCTGCATGTTTCATTGTGTCCAAGTCCAGCTCTTCTAATATCTTCTAGTGCTTACATCATTCAGTTTGTACAACCTTCGGTGTCTCCTAAATTCTGGTTTTATAGTGTCTCATTATCACCAGTTCTACCATCCAAGTCTTTCAATATCTCCAAGAACTGGTCTTCCAATGTTTAGGTGTTCCAGCATCCCCAATGTCTGAATGACTAGGTCTTTTAACATCCTGACATCTTAATGTCCAAGTCTCCTAATGTCCAGAGCTGCCAACACCCTTGACTTCCAGCATCATGAAAATTTCAACTTCCAAATTTTATTTCTTAACACAAATGTGTCAATACCCAGGTTTTCCAAATGTCTCCCAATACCCAGGGCTTCTGACTTAGGGTTTCTAAATGTTTAGATCTTCTGTTATCTATATCTTCCGATGTTTAAGGCTTCCAAGGTACAGGACTTACAATGTCTCTAGTATTCAGGGCTTCCAATACCCATGAATTCCAACATTCAGGGTCTCCAAAGTCTCCAATGTCCAGAATAACCAATGTCCACCAAATCCAAGGCTTCCAATGTCTCCAACATCCTGTGCTTCCAATGTCTCCAATGTCCAGGGTTTCCAATGGCGCCAGTGTCAAGGTCTTCCAACAACTCCAGGTCTTCCAGCAACTCCAAGTCTTCCAACAAATTCCAAGTCTTCCAACAGCATCAAGGTCTTCCAGCTAATCCTTGTCTTCCAGAAAATTCACGTCTTCCAGATAATCCACGTCTTCCAGTAATTATAGGTCTTCCACAAAATCCGTATCTTCCAGGAAAATCCATGTCTTCCAGAAAATCTATGTCTTCCAATGGTTTCAAGGTCTTCCAGACAATCCACGTCTTCCAGCAATTTCAAGGTCTTCCAGCCAATCCAGATCTTCCGGAAAAAACTATGTCTTCCACCAAATCCAAGTCTTCCAATCAATCCAAGTCTTCCAGCTAATTTATGTCTTCTGGAAAAATCCAGGTCTTCCAGTCAATCGACGTCTTCCGGAAAGAAATCCAGGTCTTCCACTCAGTCCACGTCTTCCAGAAAAATCTATGTCTTCCGCCAAATCCATATCTTCCGGAGAAATCCAGGTCTTCCAACCAATCCATGTCTTCCACCAATCCAGTCTTCCAGTCAGTCCACGTCTTCCAGACAAAATTTATGTCTTCCACTAAGTAAATCCAGGTCTTCCAGTAAAGCCACGTCTTCCAGAAAATTTATGTCTTCCACTAAATCCAGGTCTTCCAACAAATATACGTCTTCCTAGAGATCCACGTCTTCCGGAAAATCCATGTCTTCCAGTAACCTCCAGGTCTTCCAGCAAATCTACGTCTTCCAAACAATCCAGGTCTTCCGGACAATTCGGGTCTTCCTGAAAATCCACGTCTTCCAGAAAAGCCATGTCTTCCAGGAAATCCATGTCTTCCAGTGACCTCCAAGTCTTCCAGAAAATCCATGTCTTCCATCAAATCCATGGCTTCCAGAAAATCCACGTCTTCCAGCAAATCCTTGTCTTCCAACAAAGCTGTGTGTCTTCCATCAAATTCATGTCTTCCAGCCTACCCACGTCTTCCAACAAATTTACGTCTTCCAGAAAAATCCACGTCTTCCAGAAAATCCACGTCTTCCAACTAAGCCACGTCTTCCAGAAAATCCTTGTCTTCCTACATCTCCAGGGCTTCCAGCATCTCCAGGGCTTCCAGCATCTGCTCGTCTTCCGACATCTCTGCATCTTCCGGCATCTCTGCGTCTTCCGGCATCTCTGCGTCTTCCAGCATCTCTGTGTCTTCCGGCATCCCTGCGTCTTCCGGAATCTGCTCGTCTTCCTGCATCTGCTCGTCTTCCGGGATCTCTGCGTCTTCCAACAACTACCCAGTCTTCCAACAGCGGGCTCAATATCCACGTCTTCCAGCGTCTCCAGGGTACCGGTCTTCTAACATTCAGGTCTTCCAGTGTCTACGATATCCAGGTATTCTAATATGTTCCATAGTCCAGGTCTTCTGACCTTTCCCCAGGTCCAGACCTTTTTAAAAGGAGTCTTCCCAAGTCCGAGCCTTTCCATGTTCAGATCTTTCCACAGACAGGTCTTCCAACACAAATAATCCTGCTTCCAGTAGAATTAGCCTCAAAAAATTTAATAAGGCATTCCTTCTTATAAACCAGATTCTATGGATCAACTGTATTGCAGCTTAATAGTGTTTTTGCTATTAGGATTTGTGTATTTATTTACAACTTTTTAAGATGGTGTACATAAAACATCTATAAAATAAACACGTCAATGGGATTACTGTGATAAATTTTGCTACTTTGGTAATGCTTATAGTGTTTATATAGTCAACTATGATTAGGTACAAATGAAATTCTTATTTTAATGAAAAAAATTCGTTTAGAAACTGTATTATTTTAGATAGAGTATGTTAATACAGTGTATTTATCCATTTCTTATACTGCCAATTTTTGTTTGGTCTTATGTGACTAATAATAATAATAATAACAACAACAACAACACTTAACATAGCATTTGCTACATCCAGGCACTGTTCTAAGGTCTTTACATGCATCACCTCATTTAATCTTCACAAGAACCCACTGAGGTGTAGGTTCTATCATCTCCGTTTTACAGATGATGAAACTAACACAGAGGGGAAGTAATTTGTCCAAAGGACACAACTAATAAATGAGAGAGCTAGCTAGCCTGTTGAACACAGCTAGCCTGTTGCCAGAGTCCATGATCCTAACCACTGTGCTATAATATCTGCTGTTCAAAGTCAAGTTGAGAATTATGGGATCCAAAGCTTGATTGCTCTGACTTTATGTGCAGACTATTATCAGATCTTATGTACAAATGGTCTTACTTTATCCTGTCACTATCGGAACCTATTTGTATTCACAGATCTCATTCCTCAACTAGCTACTATTATTCCCTTGCCCATATATATGGAACTAGACACAAACACTTCCTAATACGATTTTCGGTTTGGGCAGAAATAATATAAGGAAGCACTGAGTTCAAGTACCATTTGCTTTAGAATCATTTTCACATCTCCATGCTTTGAGTACTGGTGCTTGGAATTTGACTCTCCCATCTACTTCAATCCCTTATCACTGACCATTCTCCACTTTGCACCTTATTGTCTAGACCACTAACCATTAGTTTGTTTCTGACCTCTCGGATTCACCTGTTTCTTCAAATATCACTGACCTCCTAGATTCCTGACCACTGCCTTGCATTCAGCTAATGGTAACTACAACTTCCTAACTCCCAGCATGCTGAACTAGAGAACTAACTACTTGGTTCTCCAAGTCTCAGCTCCTACCAGGTGCTTCCAGCAACATGGCCACCATGCCTCTGGCTGGCATGACAAACATCAAAGCTACATAATGAAATTATGGTTAGACAAGGAATCTCTAAAGATACAGAATCATCTACATAGTAATACAAATGAATCATAATAATAATTATTATTAAAATTGAAATACCTTCCAAATGTCTAGTGGCTTATTTTGCAAAGTGCTGTCATTTCATCCATCATTCATCTACTCATTCATTCAACAAATATTTATTGAGCGCCAGCTGTGTGCCAGGCATATTTCAAAGGAGCTTAAAATCACCTAGGGAAAACTGACAGTGTACAAATAATTGAAAAATTATTTATCAGTTGTTGCAAGACCATGAAGGAAAAGTAAGTATAGGATGCTGTGAGAGTCTGGAAGGTGAAGGAAAGCATTCCTGAGGAAGTAACATTTATGGTGACTGAGGATCTATTTTCTTATTTGATTATTAAGATGGATGTTTGTATATCAGTTTTACCCAATCAGGTTAAATAGCAAGTACTAACGATGGGCATGAGATCCATGTATTTTGACTTCTTTTTTTTTTTCCCTACCACTCCATGCTGCCTTAAAATATATAGTAAGTACGGTTTGGGCAATATATATCAAGGGATATAGAAATGTTGGTACTCTTTGACTTAGTATTTTCACTTCAGTGAATATGTTCAAGGAAATCATCTAAAATGTGGATAATTCATGCACAAAGATGTTCCTCACATAGTTATTTGGTATAGAGAAAAACAGAGAAGCCTAGGGGTCTAACTTTACGGGCATGATTAAATAAATGTGCTATTTCCATGTGATGGAATATTCTTTCATTAAAATATTTATGGTATGTTGATATTATATAATGTTAAGTGAAAAATCAGCATACAAGATTATATAAAGTGTGATTGCAATTATCTTAAATATATATAATCAGAGACAAATGACTAGAAATAAACACATTAGAGATTGTGAACTAATTATCTCTAGGTAGGTAAGATTATGTGTGATTTTTGTTTACTTCTTGGTGTTCCTTTTTTTTCTTCCAAAGTTCTTACAGTGTGAAAATATATTCAGGAAAAATATTTAAACGATTGTGCATGAAAAGCTCATTATTTATTCATCTTATTATAATGTAATCAAGTTTTACTGTTGAAAACACTTCAAAATAAAAGCAAGCAAAGTGAAAAAATTAAAATCTCAAATAAACTCAATACTTAGAGATAATGCTATAAAGTTTTTGGTGTATGTGTTTCCACCCTTTTTCACAGACATGTTTGTTCTTTTACGAAATGGAATCCTACTGCCATTTAACCTGTTCTTTCCACTTAACAATAAATTGTAAACATCTTTCCATGTCAGTAGCTGTGAGTCTACGTTCTAATTTTAATACATAACTTATTTACTTTATCTCCCTTTGGTGGGCATTAGGTTCTTCCGAGTTTTTTTGTATTCTAAAAACTGCTGTGATGAGCACATACACTACACAAGTCGTGCAGAGCACAGACCGTGTCATCCTGCATGGTGACCCTGTCCATGACTGTGTGCAAATTTGGTCAGCTATTACTTTTTTTTTTAAGATTTTATTTATTTATTAGAGAGAGAGAAAGAGATCAGAAGCAGGGGGGGAAAGGTAGAGGGAGAAGCAGACTCCCCGCTGAGCAGGGAGCCCAACACGGGGCTTGATCCCAGGACCCCGGGATCATGACCTGAGCCGAAGGCAGACACACTTAATGACTGAGCCACCCAGGCGGCGCCCCTAGTCAGCTCTTAGGATAAATTCTTAGAGGAGAGTTGCTGAGTCAAGGGATATGTGCCTCATGATGCTTATCAGAGCAAAAAAATTATAAGCAATCCAGACGTCCAACAATAAAAAAATACAAAATATAAAAGAAAATAAAAAATAAAATTGTGTGCTAACTATATGATGGAATACTATGCAGCCATTTAAGTTTATACCATTGAAGAATATTTACTGAAACGGGAATATGTCCATAAGATCCCATTAGTGAGAGGAGCAGGTCACATGAAAGTATGTATTGTAATATTCAAATTTTTAAAAATGAAACTATATAAATGTCCTCAGAAAAATGATCAGAAGAATATACGCTAATATATTAGTAGTGAAAGTCCCAAAAGGAAAATGGCTAAATTGTGGTATATTTAGACAATGTAATATTATACAGCAGTGAAATGAATGAACTACTGCTAAACATAATCGGGGTAGATTGTACTTCTATAATGTTAAATTAAGGTACCAAGTCCCAGAAGACTACATATAATAGGATATCCTTTCTATATTACTCAAAAACAAGTAAAACTAGATGTTATATTATTTAGGTGTACATATATATTTGGGATTAAAGTATTTTATTAAAAAGCAAAGGAGAATCAAATTCAGGATAATGGTCACTGGGGCTTAAGAAAGGGGCTTGGAATAGGAGAGGATCATGGAAATGGATTGAAGTTCTTGTCTGTATTCTAGTGCTCAGGTTGAGTGGGTGGGTGGGTTTTCATTATATAATTTATAATTTTAATAAATTAAAAGCATGCCATTGACTATTAATAATTGTATGAGTATTATGAAAATTAACTAAAATAATTTAATGGGTAAAAATAAAAGAGGGCCATGCATAGATCAATGAGACTGTGTGCGTGATCTATGACAGTGTGCATGGATCACTCATAATACAATTCAGTGCACTCAAATTTCATGAAATTTTAAGCAGTTATCTTCTGGTGGTTGGAGTGCATGGGCTTTTTATTCTCCTGTGCCTCTTTATTCTCTAAATTTTCTATAATATGAATTGAAAAACAAGCCCTAAATTACATAGAGTAAGATCTCAAATACAGTAAACATGCATAACAGGGACTGAAAAAGTATTGACATGTTAATAACAATTGTCTTCGTGTAGTGAGATTTCACATCATTTTTTTTTTATGCTTTCTTATACTTGTTTTTTAATCCAAATGTTATGGAGTAAGCTTACTTTTTTGTTGCTACAAAAGTAGCATATACTTATTAAAAAAGTAAAAAGTGCATTAGTATATAAAGTAACAAGTGAAAGTATCCCTCTCCCAGTCCCACTGTCCAGAGACAGCCATGCTTATTTGTTTGCTTTGTATCTTCCAAGTACTTTTTCTCTCTATGTGCTTGTGTCCTTGGTGTGTTTTACAAAATGAAACCATCCTATACATAGTATTCTACAACTTGCCCTCCCCACCCCCTGCTCAATAGAAAGTCATTGTTGTAATAGCTAGTAGAATGCCCTGGTAAAGTGTACTATATAATTTACCCAACTCTTTCCACATGATCAATCTTTCGATTGTTAACAGTGTGTTTACTAGTACAGATAATGCTATAAAAAGCATTCTTTTTAATCTATCTTTTGCTCATTTAGAAGTATTTTTACAGGCTGATACTGTAGAAATGGACCAGCTAGATCAAAGGATTTGAGCTAAATTGCCCTCTTGGCGTGGTGGACGCTATCATTCTTTTTAATTTGTCAGCATTTTGGATGAAAAATCCAATCTCATTCCATTAAGTTATTTTCCCCTAATCACTAGTAAAGTCAAGCACCTTTTAATGTATTTCTTAGCTATTTGTATTTCTTCGGTTGGAGAATGCTTGTTCATGTCCTTTGCCTGTTTATCTGTTGAATCATTTGTCTTTTTTCTGTGTTGATTTGTAGGAGGTCCCTGGGCATTAGAGCTGGTGTCCTTTTGTCTGCTCTCTGCCACAGATGTCTGTCATCTGTCTTTTTAAAAGTTTATTTACGGTAGTATTGCCCTAAAGATCTAATTATGGAAATAGACAAACGTATTAATCTTTCTTTTGTAGTTTTCTTGGTTTTGTCTCATACTTAGGTAGGCACCTGTATTTCAACATTTTAAAAATGCTCTCTATTTTCTTTGAATATGTTATATATTTTTTATTGCTTAGTGCTTTAATCCATATGTCCATATGGCATTGATTGTGTGTGTGTGTGTGTGTGTGTGTGTGTGTGTGTGTGTGGTGGAAAGCAGGGACTTACGTGTTGTTTTTTTTTTCAGAAGAGATAGATAGTTTTCCTAATTTATTTACTGTATTTACTCTATTATATCTGCACTAATTTGGAATTCTTTTTGAATCATGAAGTATATGGGTATGCTTATGTTTCTTTTCTGTTCAGTTTTGTCTTTTACTGAGCTACTACCTCACTGCTTTAATTACTCTAACGTTATAATGTGTTTTGAAATCTGATGGGACTGCTCTTCTCCCTTCATTGTTCTTTTTATTTTTCAGAATTTACTTGTCTATTCTTGTGCATTTCCTTTTTTCAGATGAATTTTAGAATCAACTCGTCAACTTCTATTAAAAAAAAAATCCCTTGAATTGCCTCTGACCTTTTGTGTCAAGAACTGACATCTTTACGATACAGAGTTTTGCGTTTGTTTTGTATCCAGGCCTCATATTAAACTCTGTTCTTAGCTCTGTTAGTTTTCCAGTTAATTAGCCTGAAGTCCTAGGTACACAGTCATGTCAGTTATAAATAATGGAACATTTGTCTTTTCTTTGCTAATGTTTGTATCTATTTTTTTTCCTTCTACTACATTGATAAAGATCTTATGACTTCTAGGACAGTGCAGATTTATATTGATTAATAAAGAGCAGGCATCCTTCTCTTGTTTTTGACTTTAACACAAATACCCTTTTTCACTTTAAAATATGATGATTGCCATTAAAAGAATTGATGATTGCCATTGTTTCTGATGGATAACCTTTTTCAAGTTACAGGAATACCCTTCTAGTCTTGATTCCTGATTGACTTATAGTTTTGTCAGGAACAGATATAGAATGGTATAAATGTCTTTTTTTTTTTTTTTGGCATCTGCCGGGGTGATAACATGGTTATTCTCTTTAATCCATTAATGTGGCTAATGACATTATTAGGTTTCCTAATGTTGAGATATGCTTGCATTCTTGGAATAACATTGAGTTGTTAGTAGTGTTCTGACTATGTCGATCTTTGATTTAGGATATAAAACTCTATATTAACAAGTGCCTAGAGCAGTGCCTCCTTCCCTTTTTCACATCGTGGCTCACTGGGGTAAATGGGCAGGCTTGCTGAGGGCAGAGGCGGCTGGCTTCTCAGGCTCTGCATGTTTGCCCCCAAGGCCTTGGGAGATAAATGACACCTACACCCCATCCACAGCACACTTGTTGGGAAGCTCTCATTTATAGTTTTCCTCTGTGTGATGATGTCCTTTTCCTGATTTAATATCATGATTGTGTGTACTTGTGAACAAACTTGAATTTTTTTTTTCTTATTTTACAGTGTAACTTAGACACAAGCTGTTCCTTTGAAAAGTTGGTAATACCCATAAAACCATTTTGTCCTGGTGCTTGTTTGGGGAGAGGGAGGGTAGAAATATAGATCTTCTTTCAGTTTCTTTTTTATGTGTGTGAGTTTTTATTCTTAAAATTTCATTTATATTTTTTGAAGAATAATTAACACACAGTTCATATTAGTTTCAGGTGTACAATATGATGATTCAACAATTCTGTACATGTCTCAGTGATCATTAAGATAAGTGCACTTTTAATCCCCTTTATCTATTTCACCCATCCCCCCAAACACCTCCCTCTGGCAACCAGTCTGTTCTCTGTATTTAAGAGTCTCTTTTATGCTTTGATGATCAGTTTATGTAAGTTTTCCACCTCTCCTTGGGTCAGTTTGTAAAACTCTTCCATTTCATTTGGATTTTCAAATGTATTGAGTAGAAATTGTACATGATATTTCCTAATGTGTCTCAATTTGCATATATGTGACTCTATTCCCCTTTTTTTCTTTTCCTTAGTTGGACTGTTCATAGATTTATATATTTTATTTTCAGTTAACTATTTTTACAAGTTGTTTTTAAAATATCACTTTCTGCTTTTGTTAATACTTCTTTTTATATTCTTTGGTTCTGTTTGATTTCCTTTTAGATTAATTAGGTGAATGCTTAGTTTATTTTTCAGTCTTTCTTATTTTATGCTTAATGCATTTAACAGATAAACTTCCCTCTGGATTCGTGTTTGGCCATGTCCCCTAGTTTCCACCGGCAGTACTGCCATAATCCTTGTTTTGTCACTTCATCTGTAGTTTTGTTTTCCTTTTTAATCCAAGAGTTATTTAGAAGTATTTATATATTTCAGCACAGTCAGGTTTTAGTTGATGTTTTTTCTATCCCTTTTTCCCCCTTGTTACTACTTACACTGTCTCATGGATGGAGAATATTTCCTGCGTGGATTATACAGTTTGGAATTTTTTGGTGTCCTAATGTAATGAACTTTTATAAATATTCCATGGGCATTTAAAGCAAATGTATATTTTCTTTTTGTTTGGGTAATAGTATATCATATTTCTACATACTAAATCAAACTTGTTGTTACTCAGCTTTTCCCCTTTTATCTGCTTGATCTAAATTTTTGACGCAAGTATGTAAAATCTCCCACTTATTTTATCATAGTCTCTTATTTCTAGCCTTTTTTGCTTTACATACTTGAAATTCTTTTTCAGTGCATTAAATTTCGTGATTATCTTATTGGATTGTATTAGTTCGCAACATAAAGATACCTTCTTTGACCCATTTGATGCTTTTTGCCTTGATATTTCTTTACCACCTTTACTTGATTTTCATTAGCATTTGTCTGGTGTATCTTTATCCATTTCAATATTTTCAGTTTTTCCATGTTGTTTTGTTTAGGCTTTTTTTTTTCAAAACAGTACGTGATGATTTTTTTTTTTTTACTCCATCTGGAATGTCTGCCTTTTAATTCATAATTAAAACTTTCACATTTATTACAATTCTGTAATATTTATTTATAATTCTGTCATTTTTTTTCTCTTGCTAGATTTCCTTTCCTATAGTAGTTTAGGAGTTTGAAATCTTCTTCTTCTTCTTCTTCTTCTTCTTCTTTTTTTTTTTTTTTTTAAGTAGGCTCCATGCCCAGCGTGGAGCCCAACGCAAGGCTTGAACTCACGACCCTGAGATTAAGACCTGAGCTGAGATCAAGAGTTGGATGCTTAATTGACTGATCCACACAGGCGCCCCTGAAATATCACTTCTAATGGTCGTTGCACATATATAAATATATATGTATTTTTTTACCTTTTATACTTTTGTATCATTAAAACTTTTAAAGTGAGCACATAATACCTTTGTAATAAAAAAATAAAGCAAAGCCATCTGCTTTTAAATGTGCCTAGTATTTGTTCATTCCTTACCAGTCTCCTGCCCCTTGCTCAGGCTCTCATCATGGACATTTTATATCCTTCCACTCCTGTCCATCCTGTTTATTGCTGCCAGGTTATCTTCTTAAAATCATTTTCTTCATATAACTCAGTTCCTAATTAAATCTAAACTTCTCCACCTGACACACACCCAAGTCCTCCATGACCCATTCCTGTTCTCTACTTGCCTGCGCATCTACTCCGGTCAGACTGGTTTCCTCACTCCCTCACGTGTCAGCTTTTGTTCCTTCCTTTACTTTCATTTATTTTGTTCTCTACTGTTTTCCTAGATCTCCTGAGTCCTACCGAACCACGAAGACTCTAGATACCTGTCCTACAAAATAAGTTCTTCTTCTGTCCTAATAGTTTTCCATTACAGGACTGTGTGCATCTTCAGGGAGCAGAAACATTTCCGGTCACAAAACTGTGGGAAGAGACTTCATTTTTGACCATGAAACCCTAAAGCATGTGTTTACTGAAAAGGGACATTTGGACGATGTCCTAAAATGACTTAACTTTGAGATTGATATTAACCCCTCACCCCAAATCAAAGGTTTCTTTATATATACTATTTCCTTAATGGCAGTGCTGGTCAACATCACCTCAATTTTAAAACCTTTCCCCAGTTTCTGAATCCTCTCTAGCAAAGGGTAGTCAGTCTTCTATTTCCTTGAGAATTGTTGGGGGCCTATCAAAATTTAATCTGTGACCATGAGCTCCTCTGGAAGTTTCTAGAGGCTGCTCTAGGCCTGATGCCTCATCAGAGCCTTTGCTTGCATTTCAGTCAGCGTGGCCATTCTTAGTGTAGACTCAAGTCTTAGACTCAAGTTAGGAATGGGACACAAGAACTCTAGGCACTAAAGAAACATATTTTCTTATCAATGCCAAGAAATAATCAGTTATCTACTGCACTCCTACCCCAACAAGACAAGATCTTTAGCATGCTCTTTATTTTCCCTACCATCTCTTCCAGATAACTCTGCCCCCAGAGTTCCTAGAAGGGAGTACATCTGCAAGCAGTGTTTTCCTCTTGAGATGGAGTTCTGCTGGATCAACAAAGCTGAATTCTTGATGAACCCCTGCCCCTTGTCTAGACTTCAAAATACTTTTGGATGCTTACACTATGCTGTTTCTATTTTAGGACCTCAACTTAATAGTTTATTGAGACAATATGTTTGCCTGGTTTCATGGTTAGCACCAAGTCTTCTCCCTTCTTGCATGCATTTCTTATTTTTAGTGAATAAAACATGTTTCCCCCCTGAAGTGTGGTATAGAGTCTCAGTTTTTTCATATCTCAGCAAAGCTTCTCTTGGGTATGTAGGATCCCTGGGAGCAGGTATCTGTAAAATTCCACTACGGGATGGGGTCCAGACACATCGAAGCTCACTGTACCACCGCCTTTTTATATGTGGGTGTTATATCATTGAGGATAAACTCACCAAAACATGTGCCTCCATTTTGAACCAAACTCAGCATCAAAAAGGTCCCGTCCTCTTCAGCGATGTGAAACATGAGGGTGGGCCCAGATGCTCGTGCTGTGTCTGCCCCCAGGTTCCTGGTAGGTGAGAGACACAGATCTGATTTAACATCCAGACTCAGGTGGTCCTGATCCTGAGAATTGCAGTCACATATGTATTTTACACAACTCGTTTCTTGCTCACTTTATGTTGTCCCTTTTGAGCATCATCACAGACATTTGGCCTTTTATAGACTCCACCGGTTCTAGGGGACCATAATCACTTTTTTAACATTCAAATTTTCATAGACCCATAGGAGTGATTTTATGTTGACTCATGTCACAACTGAGGCATCTTTGAAGGTGTCCCTCGCTGCCTTAAAGAACAGGATGTTCCAGGCAGGTCTGAAAGTATGCTGCTCTCTAGGGACCCCAGTTTCTTTTCAGTGAAAAATTGAGAGACCAATCTCAGGATGCTAGGAGTGGAAATTCTTTCACAAGAATGCTTGAAGTGGAACAGGATAGCTACTCTCCACTTTTCATGAAAAATCGAGAGGATTACTTTTTTCAAACTATACTGCAGGTTCACATTATTGCTTTTAAGTCACTATTTCTTTTTACCAGGTTTAATGAGGGCTTTATTAATCCAAATTTTCATTTGTGTTTTGTGCAGCCAATTTTTTCTCCTTTTCTACTGACGTTATTAAACCGTGCGATGTATGAAACCATACCACGTATTCAAATCACAGCTAGCCTCAGGCCCAATTTAGCAGCCTTCATTTTTCTTTCTAGTAGCATATGTTTCTTCAAAATGGCTGTAAGGTTGTATAGCTTCAAACAATCTCCATCAGTATTCCTCAAACCCCAGCTGTCTACAAAGAAAAATCTCTATCCAGGGAATTAAAAAATGTAGGACATAAGTAGTTCAAAGTGGATATTGGGCAGTTATCTGAAAATTATCATTAATGCTTTATTTTTATGGGAACTAATGCTTTTTCTGTTGTTGAGAGCAGCTTTAATGTTGAACCTCAGTTTCTTAAAGGCCTTTAGATAAATACAGATAGTTATTATCTTAGTATTGTACCAGTTTACCTTTGCAAATAGCAATTAAGAATAAGAATATCTGAAAATGTAGCCAATGTCAAAAGTAGTCAGACTTAAATTTTTATCCATGAAGTTCGGGTGGGTTTATTTCTGTACGCATGTATAATTCATATTTAGTTTGTTTACCATAAGCACCAACACAAAACACCAGAAAACTAAGATAACAAACTTCAATTGTAATTTTATGTTCATTACATTTCCTTACTGTTCTTTTTCTCACCCTTCCCCTCTCCACTAATCCAGGGACTGGTATTATTTGCATGTTTTCTTATTTGTAAAAGGACAAAACAGCCATTTAAAGTCTTAGATCAAAGATCAACATGGATTAAGATGTCCCATCTCTGTGAGCCCAAGTTTGAATTTAGTGGTAATTCAATGACTGCCACAATAAAGATACACAAAGTGACCTTCTTCCAGATTACTTTGTTGATAGGGCATTATGCTGCTTCCATATTTTGGTGTGATGAACCACTTCAAAATTCAGGGGTTTAAGTCAGTAACCCTTTATTACCATGAGCCTATGAGTTGGCTGGGTATTTCTTCTCATTTTTTGCTAGACTCGTTTATGAGTCTGCAATTAGCTATGGGTTAGTTAGGAAGCTGTGGTGATCTTGGGTGGCTCTCTCGCATATTTGGGCGTTTGCTGGGATAACCAGGCTCTCAATCACATGATCTTTCATCAGACTAGCCCAGGCATGTTCTCATAGCATGGTGGAGTTCCAAGAGGGAGAGTAGAAGCGTGCAAAGCTTCTCAAGGCCTATGGATGGAACTGGCACATTATCACTTATTCCACATTCAGCTGGCCAGAGTAAGTCACAATGGGTCCCAGATTAAAGATGTGGGGGAACAAAAATGTCACCCGTTAATGGGAAGGACTGCAAAGTCACCTTGCTACAGGTGTGGCTATAGGGAGTCCATTAATGATGGCCATCAGCTGTGGATCACGTACATAGCTATGCTGCTCTTGACTGGGCCTTCTCCCATCTTTGGGGGTCACTAGCACTATCCTACCCTAGGATGGCCCCAGCTGGGACAGTTGGGGTCTGTTCCACATGTTTTCTTGCTTTCTAGCAGCCTTATTCTTATGACATAGCAGGAATTGAAGAGATGATTAGAAGGGACCAAACCCTTGAGGCCTAGAGATGGAACTGGCCCCTCATCACCTCTTCCACATTCTGTTGGCCAGAGCAAATTATAGGGTGCTACAGAATGAATGTCTGTCTCTCCCAAAATTCATATGTTGAAACCGAATCTCCAATGTGAGGGTATTTGGACATAGGGCATTTGGGAAATGATTAGGTCATGAGGGTGGAGCCCTCGTCAATGAATATTTCCAATTCAGAGACTATTTTTAAATAGTCTCTGAGTTACTGAAATTTGTCTCTGGCCTCATGTTGGCAAGATGGCAAATTAGGAAGTCCCAATGCTCATCTCTCCTACAAAAACAATGAATAAACAACTATATGCCAATGAGAATAGCTCTAGGAGAGCTCCAGAGTATAATAGAGAAGTACAATAAAGAGTACAACAGAGACAAACGAAACAACAAAATGGCAACAGTAAGTTCTCACTTATCAATGATTACTTGGAATGTCAATGCATTAAACTTATCAACAAAAAGGCATAGAATGAATAAATAAACATGATCTAGTGATATGCTGCCTATAAGAGAGACTCACTTTAGAATTAAACACACATAGGCTGAGAGTGAAGGGACAGAAAAAGATATTTCATGCAAATGGTAACCATGAGAAAGCAGAGGTGGTTCTATTTATATCAGACAAAATGGACTTTAAGTCTAAAACCGTCTCTAGAGACAAAGGTCATTATATAATGATAAAAGGGTCAATTCAACAAGAAGATGTAATAATTACATACACACCCAACATGAGAGCATCTAAATGTATATTTATAAATATGTTTTATATATAACATATATAATACTTATATATAAAAACAGATCTGAAGGCAGAAATTGACAGCAAGAAATAATAGTAAAGGACTCCAATACCCCCACTTACAATAATGGATAGAAAATCCAGACAGAAGGCCAATGAAGAAACAGCTGACTTGAATAACACTACAGACCACATGGCTGGGGGTTGGCTGGGTGTTGTCTTGATGACAACTGTGACTGGATCTCAAGCCAGCCAAATAGCCTGAACTTACATGGCAGTCAGGGGTTTCAGGAATAGCAAGAGAGCAAGCCCTGATGTGCAAGTGCTTTTCAAGTCTCTGCTAATCTTTGCTAATATCCCAGTAGCCAAAGCAAACCACATGGCCAACCCAGATAGAAAGGAGTGGTGGTACAGAATCCACTTCTTGATGGCAGGATCTGTGATATCACATTGCAGGAGCAAGCATGCAGAAAGGGGAATAACATTTTTATAATTTACCACACTCCTCCTCTCATGTCATCCTCTACCCCTCCCTTCAGCACTTACTCTACTCCAGGCAAACCGACCTCCTTGCTTTTCCTTAGAATGGCAGACATGCTCTCCCCTCAGCACATGCTGATCTCTTGGCCTGAAATATTCTTCCATCAGATATCCCCATAGCTAGTTCCTTTGGCTCCTTCAGGTTAGTGGGTTAACAATTTTTCTGTTCTTGACTGGACTCACTCATGCGTCTGTGATAATCTGGTAGCTCAGCTGGGTGCTAGGAAGACTTCAGCTAGAATGGCTTGTGTCTGCTCCACATTACTTCTCACCCACTAGCAGACCAGACTGGGCTTGTTCACATAGTAATCATAAGGTTGATTCCAAGCAAACGTAGAAGCACGGTCAAGGGCTCTTGAGACTTAGTTTGGAACCAGCACAATATTACTTCCATCACATTCTGTTGGCCAAAGTGAGTCAGAAGGCCACATTATCAGATTCAAGGGGTGGGGAAATAGGTTCCACTTCTCAATGGGAGGAGCTTCAAAGGCATTGCAAAGGGGCAGGAATACAGGGAGGGGAATAATCGTGGCCATTCTTGCAAGCGATACATCATAATGTGCCATCTTTCAGTCTTTTTCTTCAAAACAATAGTCTTCAGCTTAAAGGAGTGTATCTTCCGTTACTCCTGCAGTTATGTTTTCCTATCTCTCCTTTCTCTTCTTCACCATTTGGAAATTCTATCAGACATTGACTCACCTGTATCTATTCTCCACCCCCCACAGCGTTTCTTTCCTAGCTTTGCTGCTCTCCCTCCACTCCTCCCCAATATGTTCTAAAAGTGTACTTTAATGCCATCTTCCAGACAGCTAATTTGATTTCCTGCTGTGTTCCTTCTGCTACTTAGACTTTTGTTTGAGGGATTTTTTTTTTAATCTGGCAATTATATTTACAATGTTCACAAACTGTTTCCTTTACAATTATACTTTTTTTATTCCACAGTAGCACAAGCTACTATTCTTTTATGGATACAAAATCCTCTCTTTTTTTTTTTTTTAGTTTCAAGTTTTAGTTTAAATTCCAGTTAGTTAACATACAGTGAAAAATTAGTTTCAGGTATAGAATTTAGTGATTTAACACTTTACATACAACACCCGGTGCTCATCACAAGTGCCCTCCTTAATACCAGTCACCCATTTAGCTCAACCCATGTCCACCTCCCCTCCAGTAACCCTCAGTCTGTTCTCTATAGTTAAGAGTCTCTTTACTGGTTTGCCTCGCTTTTTTTCTCCCCATGTTCATTTGTTTTCTTTCTTAAATTCCACATATGAGAGTGAAATCATATGGTATTTGTCTTTCTCTGACATTTCGCTTAGCATAATACGGTTTGGCTCCATCCACATCATTGCAAATGTCAGGATTTCATTCTTTTTGATGGCTGAGTAATATTCCTCTCTCTCTCTCTCTCTCTCTGTGTGTGTGTGTGTGTGTGTGTGTGTGTGTGTGTGTGTGTGTACATACCTCTTCTTTATTCATTCACCAGTCAGTGGACATTTGGGCTCTTTCCATAATTTGGCTATTGTTGATGCTGCTGCTATAAACATTGGGGTACATATATCCCTTTGAATCAGTATTTTTGTATCTTTTGGGGTAAATACCTAGCAGTGCAATTGCTGGGTCATAGGGTAGTTCTATTTTTAACTTTTTGAGGAACCTGCATACTGTCTTCCAGAATGGCTGCACCAGCTTGCATTCCCACCCACAGTGCAAGAGGGTTCCCCTTTCTCCGCATCCTCGCCAACATCTGTTGTTGCCTGTGTTGTTCATTTTCAAAATCCTCTTGAATCTCTCTCTGAGGACTTTTCCCCAAAGTTTTCTTGTTTCCTGCATTAAGCCTTGGGAGTTAGTTCCTCTATTCTGCTTTGCTTCACTTTTCCATGCTGTTCATCATCTTCAGATAATGGGCAATTATTTTTCAGCTGGCCTCTTCTGAGCTGTTCCAGTTAATTATTAATGATCATAATGTGACTACTATCCCTGTTGTTACTCTGGATCACATAATATTGAGTTATCTATTTGGGAAACAATTCAGTAAAAAATCAGTGCCTGTAATTTGGAGTATTGTAATTTGGAGCATCTGCTCTTGTGACTTTCAAACTGCTCTTGTGACTTTCAAACAGGGGCTTCTGTTTAAGCACTGTGTGATTTTTGTCTCCTTGGCATCTTAATGCATATGGGAGGGCTTTCCTGATTAGCAGTCATAAAGGGCTCTCACTGAACCTCTGCTTTAGGTGCTTTGAAGCAGATTTTTGTGAGGGTTAACCTCCTGACCCCCAAAGTGAAACTCCTGTATTTCAAATAGCCTATTTTTTGAGCCAGACTATTCTAAGCATACCTTAACAAATTTGCTGCAAATTCATTCAACCATTTTCTTGTGATAGTGATATGTGTTCATAAAAATATTCAACACTGTATTGTTCATAATTTCAAGTAATTGAAAACCTATTTGAAAATCATTTGGCATATTATATAGCATATATTCTGATAAATGTGCGGTGGAAAGATGCACCATTATACCTTTTGAATTTTCTAATCACGTAAAGCTTTTTAAAAAAAGGTCATCTGGTGTTAACTGGTAGTAGAGTTACATGGAATTTTTGTTTCCTTCCTTATACATTTTAATTATTTATTTATTTATTTATTTATTTATTTATTTTAATTTAGATTCAATTAGCCAGCATATAGTACATCATTAGTTTTTGGTGTAGTGTTCAATGATTCGTTAGTTGCATATAACACCCAGTGCTCATCACATCACGTGGCCTCCTTAATGCCCATCACCCAGTTACCCCACCCCTCCAACCCTTCCCTTTCCACAACCCCCAGTTTGTTTCCCAGAGTCAAGAGTTTCTCATGGTTTGGCTCCCTCTCTGATTTCTTCCCATTCAGATTTTCCTCCCTTCCCCTATGATCCTCTGCTCTATTTCTTATATTCCACTTTATGAGTGAAACATATGATATGCTTCCTTATACGTTTTAAATTAAGAGAAAAGAAATTATTTAAAAAGCCAATTTTGCAATATTATCTCAACAATGTAAAAACGCATAGAAAAAAATGGGAGAAAAAAATGCCAGGTCTCTCCTCTGAACTCTTAGAAGGCTTATTGTGCAATATTACTCATTAAGCACATGTTCTTCAACATTCCCAACTAAGTGGTGTTATGGGGAAGGGCTTCATGTCTTAAAAGTCATTGTATTGTTTAGAAGGCCTAGTGCAAAACTGTCCTTAAGTAAATACATGATGGTTGATGAAAAAAGTGACATAGCTTATTTTATGACACTGGTTGACTGTGTCATATGAGTGGACTGGTTATTTCACAGGTAAACTTGCTCTTTTGCTGTCACGGAGGCTTACATAGTAATGGATAATATGAAGAAATCAATGCACAGAAAGGTTATACACCTTGCCCAAGATCATGTAGCTCATAAGTGAGACGTTTGGGATTTGTACTCAGGTGATCTTGCTCTAGAGCTTGGGATGTTTACCAATACACACTATATCAAATGGCTTGATAGATTCATCTGGTAAAAAAACAATCAGCCCATGTACATTTTAAGAGTGTACTACTTACATAGACAGCAAAAGCAAGATCTTTATACTGTCAGCTCCCCATATCACTTGTCCCACAGGGGGACATTGAAATCAAAGGGGCCTGATGAAAGGCAATATGAGTAGTAAGATACCTTGTTCCTGAGGGGCCAATTTCACACCATAGTTAAGAAGTTTTATAGCCTGCAGCTCTCCCTTAAGGGGGTTGGCATGGAACAAGCCTCAAAACTCTACTGTCTAGCTAAAAATCTTGCAAGTGGGCAAGGGAGTCAGCTCATTTAAGTGGGAGATGTAAGCAAGGAAATAGCAACAAGCTTCAGGTTTCAGTTGAAAAGGCTAAGAGGCAAAATGCCCTGATGATGTGGGTGAGGAGCTTGATCTTGGTTTACTGAGCATCATGTAAAGTCTTAAGGATTATACAAGGCTGAGGTGTCCTTTAAGGACAGCATTGTGTCAGAATAGCTGTTGAACCCAAATCAGGGAAAAAGTTTAAATGGTTATTATAGGATTATATCATTTGCTCTTGAGAGTTTAGGAGGATATATTGTGGCAATGGGTTTCTATGAAGTCACTGAAAAGACCCATGCCCTTATTGCTTTGAAATTGCATTTTTGAGATGATTTTTCCACTTACTTAGTTTCTTAGTTTGCCTAAAATAAATTAACTGGTCCAATTATCTTTAGAATTCTAGAATGATTCTGTAGATAATTTCTTAATATGTAACATTTTAATATAAATCTAAGAAGCCACATATGAAAAATTATGTTCATAAATAATAGAAAATGCCTGTAATGTGGAAGTTCTCCCAGATTATACTTCTTTTTCTTCCAAATATGAATGTCATGGCTGAAGACATAAGTTAATATTCATAAATGTTAATATTCATAAATGGGAATTTCTTTGCAATGAAGCCTGGTTAGATTATGATATGCTTCAGAGAAAAACCTTGGAATTAACCAATCTCAAACAGGGAAAATATATACTGAAATGCACACACACACACACACACACACACACACACACACGCACAAGATCCTAAATTTGGAAAAGCATTGGACAAGGATCTGGAAGACTCCTGACTCCAAGACTAACTCACTGATCTGAAACATTTCCTTGCCTTTTTGGATTAACTGCACAATCTCTAAGAGATTTTTAATTTTGACATACTGAATCTAACATTCTCATAATGTACCATGGCCCATTAACTTGTTTTTTTTTTTAATTTTACTATGTTATGTTAGTCACCATACAATTCATCATTAGTTTTTGATGTGATCCACGATCCATCGTTTTCGTACAACACCCAGTGCTCCATGCAGTACGTGCCCTCCTTAATGCCCATCACCGGGCTAACCACTCCCCCCTCCCCCTTCCCCTCTAGAACCCTCAGTTTGTTTCTCAGAGTCCATAGTCTCTCATGGTTCATCTCTCCCTCCAAATCCACCCCCCTCATTTTTCCCTTCCTTCTCCTAATGTCCTCCACGCTATTCCTTACGTTCCACAAATAAGTGAAACTATATGATAATTGACTTTCTCTGCTTGACTTATTTCACTTGGCATAGTCTCCTCCAGTCCCATCCATGTTGGTGTAAAAGTTGGGTATTCATCCTCTGATGGCTGAGTAATATTCCATTGTATATACGGACCACATCTTCTTTATCCATTCGTCTGTTGAAGGGCATCTCGGCTCTTTCCAGTTTGTCTATTGTGGACATTGCTGCTATGAACATTGGGGTGCATATGGCCCTTCTTTTCACTACATCTGTGTCTTTGGGGTAAATACCCAGGAGTGCAATTGCTGGGTCATAGGGTAGCTCTATTTTTAATTTTTTGAGGCACCTCCACACTGTTTTCCAAGTGGCTGTAGCAACTTGCATTCCCACCAACAGTGTCAGAGGGTTCCCCTTTCTCCACAACCTCTCCAACATTTGTTGTTTCTTTCCCTGTCCATTTTTACCATTGTAACTGGGGTAAGGTGTTATCTCAGTGTGGTTTTGATTTGAATTTCCCTGATGGCTAATGATGATGAACATTTTTTCATGTGTCTGTTAGCCATTTGTATGCCTTCTTCAGAGAAGTGTCTTTTCATATCTTCTGCCCATTTTTTGACTTGATTATTTGTTTTCTGGGTGTTGAGTTTGAGAAGTTCTTTATAGATCTTGGATACTAGCCCTTTATCTGTAGTGTCATTTGGAAATATCTTCTCCCATTCTGTGGGTTGTCTCTTTGTTTTGTTGACTGTTTCCTTTGCTGTGCAGAAGCTTTTTATCTTGATGAAGTCCCAAAAGTTCATTTTTGCTTTTGTTTCACTAGCTTTTGGAGATGTATCTTGAAAGAAGTTGCGGTGGCCGATGTCCAAGAGGTTACTGCCTATGTTCTCCTCTAGGATTTTGATGGATTCCTGTCTCACATTGAGGTCTTTCATCCACTTTGAGTTTATCTTTGTGAATGCTGTTAGAGAATGGTCAAGTTTCATTCTTCTGCATGTGGCTGTCCAATTTTCCCAGCACCATTTATTGAAGAGACTGTCTTTTTTCCATTGCATGTTTTTTCCTGCTTTGTCAAAGATTATTTGACCATAGAGTTGAGGGTCCATATCAGCTCTCTATTCTGTTCCATTGGTCTATATGTCTGTTTTTGTGCCAGTGCCATGTTGTCTTGGTGATCACACCTTTGTAATATAGCTTGAAATCAGGCAACGTGATGGCCCCAGCTTTGTTTTCTTTTTCAACATTTCCTTGGCGATTCGGGGTCTTTTCTGATTCCATACAAATTTTAAGATTGTTTGTTCCAGCACTTTGAAAAATGTCATTGAATTTTGATCGGGATGGCATTGAAGGTATAGATTGCTCTGGGTAGCATAGACATTTTAACAATGTTTATTCTTCCGATCCATGAACATGGAATGTTTTTCCGTCTTTTTGTGTCTTCTTCAATTTCTTTCATGAGTGTTCTGTAGTTCCTAGAGTATAGATCCTTTACCTCTTTGGTTAGGTTTATTCCAAGGTATCTTAAGATTTTTGGTGCTATTGTAAATGGAATCGTTCCTCTAATTTCTCTTTCTGCAGTTGTGTTGTTAGTGTATAAGAAAGCAACTGATTTCTGTGCATTGATTTTGTATCCTGCCACATTACTGAATTGCTATATAAGTTCTAGTAATTTGAGGGTGGAGTCTTTTGGGTTTTCCACATGAAGTATTATGTCGTCTGTGAAAAGAGAGAGTTTGACTTCTTCGTTGCCAGTTTGAATACCTTTTATTTCTTTTTGTTGTCTGATTGCTGTTGCTAGGACATCTAGTACTATGTTGAACAATAGTGGCGAGAGTGGGCATCCTTGACATGTTCCTGATCTTAAGGGAAAGGCTCTCAGCTTTTCCCCATTGAGGATGATATTTGCTGTGGGTTTTTCATAGATGGATTTTATGAACTTGAGGAATGTTCCCTCTATCCCTATACTCTGAAGAGTTTTAATCAGGAAAGGATGTTGTATTTTGTCAAATGCTTTTTCTGCATCAATTGAGAGGACCATATGGTTCTTCTCCCTCCTCTTATTAATGTGTTCTATCACACTGATTGATTTGCGAATGTTGAACCACCCTTGCATCCCGGGGATAAATCCCACTTGGTTGTGGTGGATGATCCATTTAATGTATTGTTGGATCCTATTAGGATTTTGTTGAGGATTTTGGAATCCATATTCATCAGGGATATCGGTCTGAAATTCTCTTTTTTGATGGGGTCTTTGCCTGGTTTGGGGATTAAGGTAATGCTGGTCTCATACAATGATTTTGGAAGTTTTCCTTCTGTTTCTATTTTTTGAAACAGCTTCAGTAGAATAGGTATTATTTCTTCTTTGAATGTTTGGTAGAATTCCCCAGGGAATCCATCAGGCCCTGGACTCTTGTTTTTGGGGAGGTTTTTGATCACTGCTTCAATCTCGTTACTGCTTATTGGACTATTCAGGTTGTCAATTTCTTCCTGTTTCAGCCTTGGCAGCTTATAGGTTTCCAGGAAGGTTTCCATTTCATCCAGATTGCTGAGTTTATTGGCATATAGTTGTTGATAATAATTTCTAACAATTGTTTCTATTTCCTTGGTGTTAGTCACGATCTCTCCCCTTTCATTCATAATTTTATTAATTGGGGTCCTTTCTCTTTTCTTTTGGATAAGTCTGGCCAGTGGTTTGTCGATCTTATTAATTCTTTCAAAGAACCAACTTCTAGTTTCATTGATCTGATCTACTGTGTTTCTGGTTTCTAATTCATTGATCTCTGCTTTAATTTTAATTATTTCTCATGTAATGTGTGGCTTAGGCATCGTTTGTTGCTTTTTCTCTAGTTCTTTAAGGTGTACAGTTAGTTGGTGAATTCGGGATTTTTCTATTTTTTTGAGTGAGGCTTGGATGGCTATGTATTTCCCCCTTAGGACCACCTTTGCCATATCCATTAGGTTTTGGACCGATGTGTTTTTGTTCTTATTGGTTTCCATGAATTGTTTAAGTTCTTCTTTGATTTCCTGGTTGACCCAAACATTCTTGAGCAGAGTGGTCTTTAGCTTCCAAGTGTTTGAATTTCTGACAAATTTTTTCTTGTGATTGAGTTCCAGTTTTAAAGCACTGTGGTCTGAGAATATGCAGGGAATAATCTCAATCTTTTGGTATCGGTGGAGACCTGATTTGTGACCCAGTATGTGGTCTGTTCTGGAGAAAGTTCCATGTGCGCTCGAGAAGAATGAGTATTCTGTTGTTTTAGGGTGGAATGTTCTGTAAATATCTATGAGGTCCATCTGGTCCAGTGTATCATTCAAAGCTCGTCTTTCCTTGTTGATTTTCTGCTTAGATGATCTGTCCATTGCTGAGAGTGGAGTATTGAGGTCTCCTACAATTAATGTATTGTTATCAATATGACTCTTTATTTTGGTTAACAGTTGGCTTATGCAGATGGCTGCTCCCATGTGGGGAGCATAGATATTTACAATTGTTAGATCTTCTTGTGGGAGAGACCCTTTAAGAATGATATAGTGTCCTTCTGTGTCTCTAATTACAGACTTTAGCTTAAAATCTAATTTGTCTGATATAAGAATTGCTACCCCAGCTTTCTTTTGAGGTCTGCTGGCATGGAAGATGGATCTCCATCCCTTCACTTTCAGTCTGGGTGTATCTTTAGGTTCAAAATGAGTCTCTTGTAGGCAGCATATGGATGGGTTCTGTCTTTTTATCTAATCTGCAACCCTTTGCCGTTTTATGGGAGCATTTAGGCCATTTACGTTGAGAGTGATTATTGAAAGATATGAATTAATTGTCATCATGTTGCCTGTGAAGATATTGTTTTTGTAGATTGTCCCTGTAAATTTCTGTTGTATATCACTCTTGGGCTCTTTCTCCTTTTATAGAACCCCCCTTAATATTTCGTGCAGGGCCGGCTTAGTGGTCACATATTCTTTCAGTTTCTGCCAGTCGTGGAAGCTCTGCATCTCTCCATCCATTCTGAATGACAGCCTTGCCGGATAAAGTATTCTTGGCTGCATGTTCTTCTCGTTTAGTACCCTGAATATGTCTTGCCAGTCCTTTCTGGCTTGCCAGGTCTCTGTGGATAGGTCTGACGTTATTCTGATGTTCCTCCCTCTGTATGTAAGGAATCTCTTCCCCCTAACTGCCCTTAAGATGGTTTCCTTGGTTCTAAGATTTGCAAGTTTTACTATTACATGCCCGGGTCTTGGCCTGTTTCCCTTGATCTTGGGAGGGGTCCTCTTGGCCTCTAGGACACGAATGTTTGTTTCATTCCCCAGATTAGGGAAGTTCTCAGCTACGATTTGCTCAAATACATCTTCTTGTCCTCTCTCTCTCTCCACTCCCTCCAGGATTCCAATTATTTGACATTGGAACGCTTCATGGTGTCACTTATTTCTCTGATTCTATTTTCATGGATTCTGAGTTGTTTTTCCCTGGCCTCCTCTTTTCCCTTTTTATCTATTATATTGTCTTCCAGGTCGCTTATTCGTTCTTCTGCCTCACTTACCCTAGCTTTTAGATTATCTAGATTGGATTGGATCTCATTGATAGCATTTTTAAGCTCTGCCAATTCAGCTTTCATTTCTGCCCTTAGAGACTCTATGTTGCCATAGACTGATGTCTCTATTCTAGCTGTTGTCTTCACAATTGCTAGCCTGAATTCCATCTCTGACATCTTGGTTATATCTGCATCCATTTGTAAATCTGCGGCATAAGTCATAATCTCTGAGTCTTTTCTATTTGGGGGGCTCCTCCTCCTGGTCATTCTGTTGATGGGTGGTTAAGGGAATGTATAGAGTCCAAATTATTGACCAGAACCCAAGCAAGATGCACCTGTTTTCTTGGGACCTTAGGGTTGCTGGCCTCTTGTTTTCCCAGCTTGTCTTCTGGGGGAGGGGCCTGCCACGCTCTTACTCAGGCAACCCTGTTTGGGCATAGTTGCCCTGCCCCCCTGTGGCCGGGGATGGGCTCAGCAGGAATCAGTTTTGGGGGCTTTTGTTCTCTGGCGGCTTTCCCTGGCAGCTTTCTCTGTCTCCTCCGCAAGTCAGAGCAGAAGAGACCGTTTCCAACCCTCTGCCTCAGAGCAGAGAGACCACAGTCTGTTCTTCAGTGAGCTCTCCAGGCCACACTGTCTCCATTTCTGTCTGTGTTGCTATCAACTGCATAGGCCTGGGTTGTGTGCCCCTCCGCAGTGCCCCCAGTCCTGCCTCCATGTCGGGGCACATCTCTGCCCTTTGTGCTTCTAAAACCGCCAGCCGCCCCCAGTTCACACGCGCGACCCTGCCGCTCCGGGTTCCCGCCCCGGGGGCTGCCCTAAAGTCCTTTCCCCGCTGCTGCTGCCAGTCTGCGAGTCTGTGCCCCGTCCCCAGCGCGTGAGGCTGTTGCTCACCGGCGGTGCAGGATCCCCATGGCCAGGCTCCCTCCCGCTGCCGTTTATCCTCCGTTATCTGCCTGCGGAATCAGTGCTCCCCAAACCTCGAAACCAACCGCCTGTGGTATTCTGTTTGTAGAGATCCAGATCTTCTAACATCTCAGGCTGATTTCGTGGGTGCTCAGAGTGGTCTGGTAGATACCCAGCTCAATTCCGCGGACCAGTTGAAATAGGGTCCCCTACTCCTCTGCCATCTTTCCTTCCCCCCAACTGTTTTTTTCTAATAATTCTTTAAAATAGTAACATATTTATTACATAATGTCCTACTGATATCTCACTTTTGAACTGTAATTGTTTATTATTCTAATAGTGTCAATTATTGAGGATAATGAAACCCATAGAAGGAAATGCATGATTTGTACAATTCACACGCTTGGACAGATCTCAGTCACTGCTTCCTAAGAAGCAATAATGGTTGTGACAGACTAACAGGACTTTAGTCCAAACAGACAATCATGGTCCATAATGAAATTATAAGAAGACCCCAATTAATGAGTTTGCTTTTGGACATTTCCTGTTTACAAATGTTAGCTTGCTGGGTTTTTATAAGTGATAAATATAAAGTAAGTGCAAATTTGAGAAGTGCATTTTAGGAGGCACCTCCAAATCTCTGCGTTTTTGCTTTTCAACAAATGGATCTTATAAGGGCTCTCTGGCTATTAGGAATATACCATATGGATACACAATCTTGATCTTCAGAAATGTCTTTTTAAAAACTGTAAGGCCAAGCTCTTCACTTATTTTTATTTTTTTTAATTGACAAAGGAATTAAGAAGCAATTTCTGGTTTTATACTTCATTGCCTCTGAGCTGGCTTTCCTATTTAATTCCTGTGCTGTATACATTCTTAATAATTTAATATTTGAAGTATAATAAAGCTAAAAAGATGGAGACATCCTGATATGGGAAATCAAATTTGCAATTAAACTATTGTCTGAGTCACTCATTAGGGAGAGATCTTTTGAAGTGTTGTTATAAGTAATAAAATTGCCTTAGGGGGTTTCTTTCAATAGGGTCAGTTTATTCGACTACAAAGCTGTTGTATTTGACTACAAAGGCATGCCTTTTGACTACAACGACATTGTAATTGCTATTTGTGTCCCCTCAAAATTCCTGTGTTGAAACCTAATCTCCAATGTGAAGGTATTTGTGGGTGGAGTCTTTGGGAGGTGATGAGGTCATGAAGGTGGAACCCTCATGAATGGTAATAGTGCTCTTCTCATAAAAGAGGCTCCAGAGAGCTCCCTTGACCCTTCTGCTATGTGAGGACACCTTGAAATGGTTGCAGTCCATGAACTGGGAAATGAGTGACATTGAATCTGTTGGCACCTTGATCTTGGACTTCCCAGCCTCCAGAGCTGTGAGAAATAAATATCTGTTGTTTAAATAGCCAAACTATGGAGAGAGCCCAAATGTCCATTGACTGATGAATGGATAAAGAAGATGTGATATATATATTAAACAGAATAGTACTCAGCCATCAAAAAGAATGAAATCTGGCCATTTGGAATAACATGGATGGAGCTAGAGTGTATTATGCTAAGTGAAATAAGTCAGAAAAAGACAAATAAAATATGATCTCACTCATATGTGGAATTTAAGAATAAAACAGATGAATCTATGGGAAGTGGGAAAAGAAAAAAGGGAGAGAGGGAAAGAAGCCATAAGTGACTCCTAATGATAGAGAACAAACTGAGGGTGGATAGAGGGAGGTGGGTGGGGGATGGGCATTAAGGAGGGCACTTGTTGTGATGAGCACCGGGTTTTGTATGTAAGTGATGAATCACGGAATTCTACCTCAGAAATCAATACTGCACTGTATGTTAACTAACAAAATTTAAATTAAAAAAAATCTATAAGCCACCTAGTCTATGGTATTTTGTTACAGCAGCCTGAACAGACAGTAACAGAAGGAAATATTAATCTTGTGACTTAATTTAGCCACATGAGAGAGAGAAACATATTGGTAAAACGTTTGTGAAATAAGCAATATCGATGATGGTGAGAACCACAGTCTCACACATAACACATGATTCAGGTGTGCCAAGCACACAATCTACTTTTTTTTTTTTAAAGAATGCTCTTAAATTTATTTGGTCACTGCATTTTTTTTAAAGTAGGCTCCACACCCAAGGTGGGGCCCAAACTCATGATCCTAAGTTCAAGAGTCACATGCTCTAAGGACTGAGCCAGCCAGGTTTCCCCCCAAACCCATTTACTTTGTTAGGGCAAATATCATCTTTATGAGTATCATTTTTTTCAAGATCATATATAATAAATTTCTCACAAGATCTATTTGAAACTGAACCTTAGGAAGGTGGAAAGGCAGCTGGTAAGGAGAGCGGTGACTTGGCTTCTCTTTCTAACTCTGCCACATTTTAAAAATTATTACCTTGGTCAAGTCCTATCCCTGCCATGGTCCTCAGTTACCTCACTTGTAACTTGAGTACGTTAGACTGGAAGCCTTTAAAGGATGCTCAAAACATGATCCCAGGCCTACTGCACGACAGTAAGTTTTCACCTGATGGGTTATAAGAGAATATAAAAGTATGAGTCCTTTCCTTGTTTGTTGCAGGCAAAAAGCACATAATTCCAGAGACCATCATTTTATGTTCAATGAGGAGAACTTACTTTCTTGCTTAACACACACATAGAGCTTACTCTGTGCCTGGCACTGCCCTAAGAAAATTTTAAATACTGCTTAAGTGGGTTTAACCCTCATAACAACACTGTAGATAGAAGATGCTTTTATTGTCCCCATTTCATGGATGGAAAACTGAGGTACAGAAAAGTTGGGTAATTTGCCCATGGACACGCAGCTAGTAAGTGTCAGAGTTGGGATTCAAATCTAGACAATCTGGGGCACCTGGCTGGCTCAGTCAGAAGAGCATGTGACTCTTGATCTCGGGGTCATGAGTTCAAGCCCCACGTTGGGGGTAGAAATTACTTTAAAGTAAATAAACAAACAAACAAATCTAGACAATCTGACTCCAGAGTCCATGCTCTTGAACATTATTATGTACTACCAACTTATGAAGAGAGTGATTAAACGTTTCTAAAACTTGATATTCATAAGCTAAAATCAGCACATTGCTTAAGTTTACTGACAATTCACATTCAGGATTGTTAAGGCTCCCACAGTGCATGTTCACACACAGCTTGCTGCTGGACCTCTCATGGTTTCAGGAAGGATATTTAAATAGCAACCCATTTTCAAAGTTGTCTTGAGTGGCTTGTATTTACCATAGCCATTTCCTTGCATTTTAATTTTAAATTACCATTGGTGTGCTCTGGTGAATATTTTCATCAGGAGTGTGCCTTCCTCCATTCTCAGCTTTCATATCATTCCTCCCCAGGCTCACCAGCAGTAAGAAAGAGGCCCACTGCTGAGCCATATGGGTCTGGATGTCCTCTCTCTCAGCTATCAAAGACTTAAAGCTTTGAGATTACTTACTTTTTGCAAGGGCTCAGTTTGGTGCTCTCATTCCCTTTAGGTCCTGCATTGGCAGAGTGAGGAGGATAGGGAAGGTGTTTATTCTTCCAGTCTCAACTTATTCTTCCAGTTACTTGTAGGCAAATTCAGGAAGACCTTGTACAGCGGAAGATAGACTGAGGAGGTTAATTATATGGTGCTGCTCAAAAAACAATGCAGGTTGCTATTTGAAATCCAGGTTCTAATTTTAGTGATAGAAAAAGAAATATGGTTCAGTTTATGCTTTTGGTTTTTCTAACCATTACAAAATTCTTCACAAATCTATGACTTTTTACAACAGAATTTGTAGTTCCTATGAAACTACATGTCTGAGATTTAGGGACATGTAGCAGGTACAGAAATGAAATATTGATGTATCTAGTAAGTCTCAAATTAGAACAATTTCCATGACAACTTATTCAGTCTTCTTTAATAAAACATTTGCACAGTTCATATACAGAATCAACATTCTGTTGTTTGGCTCCCAGTATATTATTTTGTGTGTGAGATGTCATATGTTTCAATTATGGTATCACATGCTGATATTTTTAAATGTAACAAAATAATGCTATTACTTGACTATAAAATAACTGTTGAGTGCCGGTCTCAGCCTATTGGTAACCAGTGTTGTGGCTGGACCGGCCCCTGTGGTTCTTATTATGATTGTAAGATATCCTGAGCAATAAGCACTATGAAACCGTGAAAAAAGAAAGGGAGTTTATTACCTACAGGTCCTAGAAATTACATTGCACACTTAGGGCCACACAGCAAGGATGAGGGGTGTTGAGAATGGGGCGTGGAATTCTACTTTTATTGGGGTTGAGGGTGGGGCCTTAGGATTTTGCTGTTTCATTCTTTATTGGTGAATATAAAACAAAAGGGCAGGAATTTAAATTTTGGAAGAGTTTACAAGACACCCAAATGGTCAGTTATTGAAATCAACCAAGATCTCTAAAACAAAGGAGTTTGTGAGGGAGAGGGGAGGACCGGCTCTTTATCTAGGCCCGTGGCTGGCAATGTGTTTATTTGAGATCGTCATCTTTAAAGTGGATCATCATCATTAGTGGATCGTCATCTAAAGATCATCATCTTTAAAGTGGATGCCTCAGCAATCAAAGCTTCAGTCAGGCCCTTGCATTACAAAAAAGAAAAACACAATTGTCAGGGCTTACACTATAGTAACTCATATGGAAGTTAGGTCATTGGTCTTATCATTAACAAAATACACACATAGATTAATTTCCTTATATATGTCCATTGATATCATCATCAAAAACAACAAATATAAATTATGCCCCTACTATAAGCACTCATACAATGAGGTATGCCATATGGACCCTTGAGGGCCAAGGAATGGCCATCTAGTTTGAAAAAGAGGATACGTATGTGAAGCAAGATGGAAATACCCAGGGTCCAAAGCTCCTTTACCATTAATGGTAAAGGAGTTCAGAGAGCTCAGAGAAGTGACTGGTTGTTGGGGACGGGCACTTAAGATTGGCTATGAGAAGGAGGTAACCCTTAAAATAGTTGCTGAATTTTTCCTGCTTCTCCTACCTAAGCCTATGGAAGGTAGGCATT
Organism: Callorhinus ursinus; assembly: GCF_003265705.2. Classification (NCBI taxonomy): domain Eukaryota; kingdom Metazoa; phylum Chordata; class Mammalia; order Carnivora; family Otariidae; genus Callorhinus; species Callorhinus ursinus. The sequence continues at coordinate 4,106,280 of NW_027397126.1, forward strand.
AGGGTAGAAGTTCTCAAGAGTAGGACCCCAGGACCAACATTTGGGCCATAAGGATCCTTCTGATAGGATCTGAACGATTTCTCATTGCAGATTCTTCCTTTGATTGCTGTAGACAAATGATACCAAATTCCAAAACTTTCATTTTATGTATAACCAGAGGCAAACTATACTAACTTCCTAAGTAAGATATTAAAAGATTATCAAAGCTTGGTATTCATAAACTAAAATGAGCACACTGCTGATGTATCTTGCGGACTTAAATTTGGGATTCTATCAAGAAGCCTGATAGGTGTTAAGCAACATTGTCAAGCACCCCCCTGGGCATGCTCACACATAGATTTTGGAGTCCCCATGGCTCTCAGGAGTATACCTGGTCAGCGATCCATCTGCATTTTCATTATTGTCTGAGTTGATTATAGTTTTCTGTGGCTGTTTTCTTGCCTTTTAATTTTAAAGTGCTATTGGTTTAGCCCCATAATTATCTATTTAATTTGTCATGCATGTTTTTGTTAATCTTTGAAGTGTGTTAATGGCACATGGTTGCATTAAGTGTTTGTCCCAACTTTTTGCAATAACTAGACTTTATAACATGTGTGTGATACAATCTAAATATGATTACTCATACTCTAAGTGTCATGGTAAGTGTATACATGACTTCCTCCCAAATGTGTTCATACAATAAAGCTTCACTGTTCAAATATTTGATCTTTCATTCTGTAAATACTTACTGAAACCCTACTGTTGTTCCCCTCAGCACCAATGCACCACAACAAGCCTTTCTCATCTCAGGAAATGACTTCACAGTCTACTCAATTGCTTAGGCTAAAAACTTAGGAATCAGCCTTGATTCCTCTTTTCTCCTTATAGGTCACATTCAACCCATCTAAGTAAGTCTTGTGACTTCTCTATCTGCAAAATATATTTAATCACTTCTCATCATCTCCACTCTTAGTCCCATAATCTGAGCCAATAGTGTCTCTTGCCTGAGTTATTGCAATAGCCTCAAAATTAGTGTCCTTGTTTCCTCGCAGGACCGTCCCTCCCATGAAGTTCATCCTACCCATAGCAGACAAACTGAATGTTCTTAAAACATAAATCAGACATATCCACTCTACCACTTAAAATCTTTCAGCACTTCCCATTCACAACCAGAGGAACATTCATTCTCTCTTTCTGGCCTGCAAGGCTTTCCACGATCTGGCCTTTGCCTATCATGCTAAACTCATCTTCTACTCTGCCCCACATTTCCTCTGCTTCAGCCACACTGGCTTTCTCCTTCATGGTTGAACATGCCAATATCCCCATCTTAGGGACTTTTGACTTGCTGTTCTTTCTACTCGGCATGCTTTTTCTTCATTTTTGCAAATGGGTGACTCCTTATCATTCAGGTCTCAAGACAAGCATTTCCTCCTCCTTAGAGAAGCCTTCCCTGACCACATAAGCTAAAGCAGCTCTTCCAGTCACTCTCTGCATCACCCTGTTTTCGTCTCCACGGCATGCATCGATACCTGAAATTATCTGATCTATTCACGTAGACATGTGTATTCCCATCTCTCCTCACTGGAGTCTAAGCAGCAACTGTCCTTTTTCACTGTTCTGTCACTTAGGGGGCTTTTAATTGAAGCAACAGAAGGTCCAATTCAAACTGGCTTAAGCCATAAGGAGATTTCCCATTGCACATTACACAAAGTCCAGAGGCTGAGTGATAACAGCATTGGCGAGATCACCGATTTAGCAATACTATCAAGGACCCAGGTTCTTTCTACCCACATACATTTGACCATCTTCAGCCTCAGACTTACCCTCTCATGGTGGAAAGATGGCTTCCGTGGCTCTAAAAATAGCGGCCTCATGAGGCATCACCCAGAAGCCTGAGGAGACAACCTCCCTTCCTTAAGTCTCTTTTCAAGGCTGAGGAAGTATTTCCCAAAAGCCTCCCAGCATCCTTCCCCTCACATTTCACTGGCCAATAAACTTTTTGACTGACCTGCTATGGTAGATACACATAGCCATGAAAACAAGCAAAATCCTTAGTCTTATGTAGTCGTGTTTACTGGGGTTACTGAGGAGATGCCCTTCCTCCCAACAAGGTTTGGAACAATTTGAGAAAGAAAAGAAATGGCACATGGAGTCGAATATCATCTTTATAACCTTCAGAGGCCAGCTTGGAGGATGTGGCCTTAGGTCTGTTAGTGAATGGAGCTTGCTAATATAGAATCCTGACATAGGCAAGTTTGCCCACCCAGTCACAACTGCACTAAGCTGGAAAAGCTCCCCCGAACCTCTTAAAGAGGCAGAATTCCTGGAGTAGCAGACAGAAGCTAGAGAAGGAGGTCAGAGCAGAGCTTGATCTTCCCAAATTTACCAACTGGATAAATCACTCCTCTTCCCCCAAGGGTAGACCGAGTAAAGGAATGGAGAGAGACCAGGTGACCAGGAATGTACTTAGGGAAAATCCTTCCAACCTGAAATCAGAAGTGGGGAAAAGGTATTCCCCCTTTAACAGAGCTTACCTAATTCTTTTTGAGTTTCTCTTCCATTGGAAAATGGATTAGGTAAGGTAGGTGGGCCACACTGTTTTTCGTTCATCCTGAGAAGGATTTGGAAAATAATGTTTTAGAAATGCTTTCTAGAAAAACTTGTTACATAAAGGCATACTGTAATAGAGTGTGAACCAGTGCATGATATAAGTGTATTTTGTTTGCACAAAGTGTGCATGTTACATACCAATCATACAATTTTTCTTGGCCCCCAGCAATTTGTTCTCTCTCACATGTTTCACATATAGGGCTTCCACGTGTGACAGTTTGGGCCAAGATAGACGAGGTTATTCTCAGAGTTTCTGAAGTAGCAGAATCAGAGGGCATAGCTAAATCTTGGTTGAGAAAAGCAAGACTTCAGTGTTGGAAAAAATGGTATCAAGTTTCAGGTCCAAGATGTGAGTTTATAAATAGCGTATCAAGTCACAAGGGTCAATGCTAGGGTGAGAAGGATTGGTTAGGACACTGGATAAAGGTTGTGAAGCAGATCAGAACAGAGACTGTAGATAAATGTAAGGATGCCCCTACATTGTGAGTGCATCCCTACATTGTGAGTGAATGTGGAGGTGGCCTGAATCCATGCTGTGGACATGATTTCTCGAAGGAGCTTTGCAGGGCTAGATGTCAAATGTATTCAACACATACTCTGTGAAATCTTGGGAAGGAGTGGATTGATCATCTTTCCACACTCCCTTGTATTGTCTGTTTAAGTCAAGTGTATGTAGAGTGGGGTAGGAAATGGATTGCTCACATGTTATGCTGGTTAGAGCAAGCTTCTAAACAGTTTTTACAACCACGTTGGGAGCTATGGAACAGCAGTGTTGCCTTGGAGGTTTCTAGGTTACTTGTATCAGCATCTAGGTTACCTGTATCAGCATCAGCATGTTCAGACTGGGCTCTAGAATTGTATGGGAAGGTATAAGAAGATTCTCTGAGTCTCTCTGCATACTGAGGGCTTGGAAATAAGGCTCACGTTTTGGGGGTTTTTTGTTTGTTTTTTAAATTTGAGTATAATCGATACACAATGTTACATTAGTTTCAGGTATACAACATAGTGATTCAACAACTCTACACAGGCTCACATATTTTTTACAGTCATTACATATCATAACAAAAAAGGCATGTAGGTGAGTTTGCAAGAAGTGCCCATCACTTCTACCCTAGTGAGTTTCTGGTAAAATTGTTCACTCAGGTTTATGTGCAATGACCTACAGGAATGTTCAGGAGATCCTCCTCCCTCCAAATTTTTCTGTTGAAATATCCAATAAGATTTATCTTTCAGAAATGTCAGGAAATGAGTTTTTGATTAAGATTGTGATTTTCTTTAAGAATGGTGCTATCAAATAAATCTGTCATTTAGAACTGGCCTTCCAAAGGGACATTTTGTTCAAAAGTTTGATATCTGAATTGAGGGAGTTTAACAGTTAAGACCTACATGTGTTTCACTTTCTGCAAATTTTATCTTTTATTTTCATTGATGTCTAATTAGACAAAATTATGGAAGTGCCAGCATTTTGATTTTAATTCCTCTGTTAAATAAATAATACATTAGCTATCCTGCCCCACAGGGAAGAATGTAATTGAAATACTGAATTCATTTCTTTGATACAGAAATAACAAGAGGTAATGGCATACTCTGACACCATAGCTGCTTTTTGGAATCCCTGGGAGACTGGGTGGGCTGACATAACAGTGTCACATTTTTGTTAGAAACAAACATTTCCTTCCTGTTATTTCTTTGTCAAAAGCTATTCATTTCTACTGTAGTTTGTTTCAGAAGTTTCTACATCTAGCTAATGTAAGAGTATCTTTTAAGTTGCTTATGAAGCTTTGTATACAAAATAGAGATTTAAAAAAATTAATATTATACTGTACTTTGCTTTATAAAACAATGTAGTCCTCTAATGAAACAGAACACTTCCAGAGTCTAGGAGTGGTTCATTTAGGGGCAATTTGGGATGGCAATGGATAGACACAAAATAGAACATAGTTATTATGAGTGGGTGATGTCAATGGTGTATCTACGACATGGTGCCACCAATTCTTTACTACGCCTAGCGGTGATAGTGGTGATAACTGCTATTTTGGGGCCATTAGTCCATGTAGCTCACTGTTCTGTGATTATTTATGTGTCTACATCTCTCTCTGCAGCATGAGCTTTTCAAGGCCACGGTCCATGTCTTATTCATTTCTCTATTCCCTGAAGTGGTCAGCTCTGTGCCAGGCCTAACACAGTTGCTCTGTAAATGCTTGTTGTTTGCTTTGTAGAGGAAAATAGAACTGTATCGATTTTTCTTATTGTGATGTCAGAATTTTCAAACCACAGGCTCCACACTACGACTGAGGTATTAAAAGTTTGTACCCTCAGGGCGCCTGGCTGGCTCAGTCATTAAGCGTCTGCCTTCAGCTTGGGTCATGATCCCAGGCCCTTGGGATGGAGCCCAGAGCCCCGCATTGCATTGCATCGGGCTCCCTGCTCCGCGGAAGGCCTGCTTCTTCCTCTCCCACTTCCCCTGCTTGTGTTCCCTCTCTCTCTGTGTCTCTGTCAAATAAATAAAATCTTTTTAAAAAAATTTGTACCCTCTTCTTTCCCCCATGCCTATTTTCTTTTCCTAGTAGATGCATACCCTTGATTTCATCTAGGGGATCCATCCCATTGTAAACTTTATGTGCTCAGGATTGTACACACTTTTAACTTCTCTGTATGTTGGGCTGATATTTGCGGGCAATGGTAAGATGGAGGATATTCAGGTCTTCTAGGTCTTCCATGGGAAAGAACTGTGAAAGCAACCAGTTGTTAGTTCATCAAATTCCTCCTGCTCCTTTTGGGCCTCAGAGCTCAAGGCCGCTGGTTTATTGAGGCTTGTGCTCTATCCTTGCCAATGAGCGTACAAATGATTTCCAGCCCAAATCCCATTTTGTTAATTTGTGAATCAAACATTGGTTGTGCCTTAGACAAAGTTTTTCTATATTTTGTAATACAAGTATATGTGATGGGAGTGGGAATGGGGTGATATTTGATGTGTTCCAATAGCATAAGTATAACAGTTCCCCACATGTCTGTTTTTGGCAGTTTGTTAACTAACAGAGGCTGCCTGATATAGAACCTGGTGTGAGGCTCTTTGCCTTGAATACTTTCTTTGCTATTTTTCTTCTTTGCCTTGAATACTTTCTTTGCTATTTTTCTTCTGGCATCATACCAGTGCCTGGCACCAGCGGATCCCCTCCCATCTTCCGAGCCTTCCTGAGTTATCTATCAAATGGTAGTGCAACTGACAATTCAAGGTAGATGATGCCCAGAAAACAAACATACTAGAACATAGACATATAAGGATATTCATTTCGTCCTAAAGATCCTGCCATTGCTCAAACTATGTTCAGAATTCTTCTTGCTTTTAGAGGCAGTCATCCAGCCAAATGAAGGCATTTTTCTTATAACTACTTTAAAATATATGTTGGACTGAGGACAGTATTACCTACCTGATTCAGCAGTTTGGTTGGGTCACTTTTAAACATGTCCAAAAATTTTAAAAAATGGGTTCGTAGAAGAAAGAATTGCCACCATTGAGGAGAAACAAAAGAGCCGAGCAACAAACCCTCTGAAGGCTCATCCAAATGAGTGACAAACACCCTTGGAGTTCTGGCAGCATCCCTGGAATCACTGCACGGCTTCCTATGGAGACAAATTTGAAGGTAACAACAGTCATGTCCCAAACTGAATACTAGGGAAGAATGAACCTCTGACACCAGGAAAACTGGGGTGTGATCTACATAACTAGCTTATTGCCCAGGCTGGACTCAGTGGGGTGAAATCATGCAATTACTTTAATTTGTCACGAGTGACTTTCACATCCATTCCATAACATCTCCCTTCTTGTTCTTGTACAGAATCTCAGGCAGATTCTATCACTTTTTCAGTCCTGTAGAGTTTTTAATGCACAGTCGCAATCTTAAGGACTAAAAAGCTCAGTCAGGTAAAAACGAGAACTTAAGTCTTTGTCAATTCAAAGCTTCTCTCCTATCTTACAGCTCCCCACCCAACCTGGACTCAGAAGCATCCAGTAGGGAAGTTGGAGCTGTTGCAGGTTGTGTTCCCAGGAAGCAGACTCTGAGATGGAGATGAGTGAGCAGGCAGTTCATTAGAGAGTGCTCTTGGGATCAACACCTGTGGGTAGGAAGGGAGGGGAAAGATGCAGGATTGGATAGGGGAAGAAATTGAACTGCAATGCATCTCAATGGTCTTGGTCAACCCTTATGGGGAGCTGTGAAGCTGAGATGACCCTTTAGAGTTGTCCTGAGTTGAGTGAGGGGACCAGGCCTTTACATCTTGCATTGATCAGTCGTTGTATGACAGCCACCTCTGAAGGGGCACGTGACCTGAGGCAAGGTAGCTTTTTTTCAGCTGAGGCAATCTCCTATAAGGGGCTGAGAGCTGAGGGCTGTCAACTCACAGCACATCAGGAGATAGGGGAATGAGTCCTTCCTTCCTCTGTGCAGCACATCATGGAGTCCACCAAAGGGGCATAGTCAGTCTTCCATTCCTCTTAGCTCTTGCCCTCCTATTCTTCCACCCATGATAGTATTTCTGGCTTCACTCGGATCATCCAGATCCAATGGATAGAAGGAAATGGACAAGACCTTCCTTGTCTGGTGCAGTGTTAATCCTACATTGGCATAGCTCTGGGGGTGCTGCATGCCCCAGTGCTGCCTCTTTTTCTTGTGAAGTGCTTTTAAGGATTCTCTGGAGTCACCCCACATGGGGACATTCCACTGCACCAACTTTACCAAGGGTGATACATCCTCAGAACTGACTACTTTTGACTCCTCCCACCACTCTCCTCCTGCTTCTGACAGGACATTTTCTTTGGAGATATCACTGCCTTGGTAGCCAGGTCTCTTGGGTTGGGTCCTTTCAGGATGGCACACACTCATCGACCTTCCTCAGTGTTTACTGTTGACCACAGAAAACACTTTTTCCCATTAAACTCTGGCCATGCCTTCTACTCTCCCCCTTTAGCCCACCCTACCCTGCCTTTCATCTTTAGACTTCCAGGTGACAGTAGGAACCAGCTCATATATTCTCCAAACTCGAGGAGATGTAGGCCAAGCTCTCCAGGTGGTTTTCTTGAAGTCTCCCTACTTGGCTTGAGACTACTACCTCCTTGGTTCTGGTCCCTGTGCTTGGAGTAATACAGGATGACCTGTGTTTCCTTTTGAATAGTTAATGCATTAAATCCTAATGAGCTGTCAATTCACTGAAATCTGCAAGTTTTGAGGGAACTTGTGATCTCTATTGCATTTCTTAAATAATTGAGCACCATCGCCACTGGAGGTACCTACCCTTCTATGCAAGCCAGGGCTTGTGTATGCTACCTTTATAGGAATAGGGATAAGGCTGTAGGCTTGGTGTATCACAAAGAGGGCACTTGTCCTCTGCCATGCGTTTCCAATAGGGAGTCTAGGATGCTCTGGCTTTGTATGTGTGTGGAGTAGGTGCTGCCTGGACTATGTGATCTCACCATCTCTGAAAGGCACTTGTAGGGAGTTGGAGTGGCTACAGTTTGTTAATACCTGATCAGGGGTGTCTTGAGTTGGTGAGGATAAGTGAGTAGTTAACACCTTAGGGATATGTGTCCTAATTGTGGCAGTCTGAAAAGTTTGAGAAACTCCGCTATAGTTAAATGAACATGCTTTTTTAGTGTCAGAAGAATTGGGTTTCAGCTCCAATGGTTATGCTTTGGGCTAAATCACATGACTTCCCTGAAACGCATTTTCTTCATCTCTAAAGCTGAATAAATAATAGCAACTCTATTAAGCTTCACAGGGATGTTCTGAGAACCAAATGTAATGACACATGTGAAAGTAATACAGTAGAAATATAAAAAATATTATATAAATTTAAAGTGTTTAAAGTGTTTGAACCTGCTTTGCACTAAGGATGAGAAAGAAGCCTCTGATTATGTTATACTTTTTTGATGTTATTCTGGCTAAAGTGTAAAAACTCAGATGGTTACATAGTTATACACTCTGACCACAGTGAAAAAAAAATCTTTAAATAGAAATAGGGTAATTTTTCAGGAAGGTGTAGAAGCTGCAAGTGGCAACCAATGTCATGATTTGCAACTAATAAGACCTTGCATTATCTAAAAAAGTTACTTATTTGGAACAGTGCTCCAGGAAATCTAATTTGAGATCATTTAAATGTCAGTAAATTAAGGGGCCCAGATGATTAAATATAGTGTACAGATATTAAAAGCTGCAGGGATGAAGGGCAAGAACATTATTCTCATTCTGATTAAGAACTGCTACACAGAGTTCTTTTTCTTGTGTAGTAGATACACAGAGTTCTTTTTCTTGTGTAGTAGATATTAAAAGCTCTACCTTTTATTATACATTTCTGAAAACTCAAGAGTGGATTTGGAAATGTGGAGAGAAAGGAGAATGATGCATGATATCCTTGAGATCTTTGAGTGCTTTCCCTTGTCTTCAAAGGAAAATTCACTGAGAATTAAGTTGTAGAAGGTGTTGTAGAATTCTTGAAATTTGCAGCTATGGAGTCCATGCCAAGATCCTCTTGTGACCACATTAAATTACTGTTTAAAACCTTTATTGAATGATGCCTACGTCCTGGGCCACAGATATGAAGAGGGAATGAATCCACAGAGGAATGAGGTATGATTCTTTCCGAGGGGTGTCTCAGACTTGGGCAAATATTCCAGAACTTTACCTGGTGAGCTTAGGAAAATGCAGATTTTTTAGCTATCATCTGCAGAGTTTCTGATTCCATCGGGCTGAAGTGGAGCCCTGGAGTCTGAATTGCTACCAAAAACTCCAGGTGATTCTGGTCCACACTCTAAAAAGCAGTGGTCTGCAGGGAGCAGCAGATGTGTACAAAGAATTGGGGTAAAATAGAAATTTAGAGTCCAGTGGGAGTAGAGGGGACAGGGAGATGACTTGTCGCTGGTGAAAGCTAGGGAAGTCTGCAAGAGGAAGTGTGGTTTGAGCAGGGTGATGAGGAGTGGGCAGAACTGCTGCAGATGGATGTCCTGAGGTGTGCGCAGGGAGAATCAGAGAGGAGGCCAGAGGAGGCATTCCAGGTGGAGGGTTAGCAAGCAAAAATCAACAGATGTGAAAGCACTTGGGGAATGGCAAATAATCTGGTAAAGCTGATTGTGAAATGCCTGTAGGATAGAGATGGAAGATAGAAGAAAGTGGACCAAGAACTGTGGAGTTCTTTGAGGGATTCTGACTTCATTTTATTTGTTTATAACCCCAGGTTGGCTCAGTCAGCAGGGCGAGGGACTCTTGAGCTTGGGGTCATAGGCTGAAGCCCCACCTTGCCGGTAGAGTTGAACTTAAAAAATTTTGTTTTAAATTAAAACTTAAAAAATTGTTTTAAATTTAAAACTTAAAAAACCTTTGTTTTAAAATTTTTTAAGTCAACTCTACCGG
>NW_027397126.1:4116671-4148732 GCF_003265705.2 Callorhinus ursinus
CCGGTAGAGTTGACTTAAAAAATTTTAAAACAAAGGTTTTTTAAGTTTTAAATTTAAAACAATTTTTTAAGTTTTAATTTAAAACAAAATTTTTTAAGTTCAACTCTACCGGCAAGGTGGGGCTTCAGCCTATGACCCCAAGCTCAAGAGTCCCTCGCCCTGCTGACTGAGCCAACCAGGTGCCCTAGAGGAGTCTGACTTCATTATAAAGACAAAGGGAACCTTTGAGGTCTTTTATGGAGGAGCATGGCATCATTCATTACCTTAGCTTTCACTAGTAACTCCTTAATTCCTTACAACAACCGTTTAAGATTGATACTCTTACCCCCCTTTTACAGCTGAAGAAGCTGAGGCTCAGAGAGATAGTCCCTTGTCTGCGGTCTCGGAGCCAGTACGTGGCAGTGAGAATTCGAACTCAAGTTCCAAACCACAGTCATTAGGTGGTTCTTTTGAAGGCACACGTAACAGGCAGTGTGGGTGCTGCTCACCGCAATGGGGAACACGTCCATTATTAATCGTGCGATAAAAGGTTGTTGTATACAATGTTAGGCACTCCAGTTTGTTTCATAAATTAAAAAAAAATCAGATTACACAGTTTAAAAAGTTAAAGTGTATTACAAGTCTTGAAAAGAACAACAGGAGTCCCTTAGCCTCACCCCTAACTCCTGTCCTGTTCTCCTCTCCAGAGGCAACGACTTTTATCTTTTTCAGCTTTTTTACTGGTCTGGAATACGGACTGTTTCCATATTCCTTAGTCAGACGCTTCTACTGTTATTTCTTGTTTTGTACATTTTACACATCATTCATTAAGTTGCAACTATGGAAACAGGATTTATTTTACTTATGGCCTCCTAAACCTACACCCCCATTCTGTCTATAGTTATAATTTAAAAAATCAGCAATATCTGTCCAAACGTTATTTTGATGATGTGAATATTGTACATAGCTGAGCCATATAGTGTGCTGTAACTATTAAAAACTGTACAAGTTTACTTTCCATAGAGTTCATAATTCTCTTGTTTTCTCTTTCTTTCTTTTATTTATATACTGCTCCCTACAATTTCCCTAGACTCCCTACCAGACCGCAGAAACCGCTTGTTACAGGCACTCATAGCAGGTGTTTTTCCAGTCCCTACTCTCCCTTCCTTCACTCTTCCCCCCACCTTTTCCTGTCCTGCACCCCACCTTCCCCACTCCAAACCGGACTGCTTGCTCTCTAAGCCAGTTCTACAACTGCCCTCCTGGGGGTTTTCCTTCACCATTGCCTATGGGGATTGTCTTCCCTTCTTTCTTATGTTGATCCCCAGCTTCCTGAGTTCCACCTCTTATTCATTCTTGGTTTACTTCTTTGTTTGGGTGCAGACCATCTGCAAAGAACTTGCTAAGAAGGTGTGATATTGCGATTTATTGTAAAGAAAGTTAGATTTGGTCTTGTCCCAAGCACAGAACTCCTAAAAACCCTTGAAATTTCCTAAGTGATGAGAGCAACAAAGGTGTCTTTTGTTATGTTAATGAGGTGACTTTTGGAAAAGCCCCTAGGTAATCTAAGGATGGGGGCTGGTTGCCAGGGGAACCAACCCCGTGAATAAAGGGTTGGAGCTTTCAATCCCACCCCCTGACCTCCGGGGAGGGGAGAGGGCCTGAAGATCGAGTTCAATCACCAATGGCCAATGATTTAATCAATCACGCCTGTGTAATGAAGCCTCCATAAAAACCCAAAAAAAGGACGGGTTCGGAGAGCTTCCGGGTTAGTGAAACAGGATGCATCCACGTGCCGCCTTGCCGGGCCCCAACCTCCACGGGGACAGAAGCTCCTTTGTTCGGGACCTCGCCCTATGTATCTCTTCATCTGGCTGTTGATTCGTTATCTTCTAATATCCTTTGTAATAAAGCAGTAATCTAGTAAGTAAAATGTTTCTCTGAGTTCTGTGAGCCGCTGTAGCAAGTTAATTCAAGCCACGGTCATTGGAACCTCTGATCTATAGCTAGGCAGTCAGAAGTTCAGGTGACAGCCTGGACCTCGCAACTGGCATCTGAAGTAGGGGATGGAGGGAAGTCTTGGGGGCCCTTAACCTGTGGCGTCTGACACCATCTCCCGGTGGATGGTGTCAGAATGGGGTTGAAGTGTAGGACATCCAGCTCCTGTAGGAGAACTGCTTGGTCGTGTGGGGGAAAAGCCACACATCTGGGGTCCCGAGTGTGAGGGTGGTTAGTAGTGGGAGAGTAAAGGAGAAACACAGGAGGGAAGACACTGAGGTTCTCCCAACTTGGGAAGATTCATGGGGGGAATAACTGTTTTCGATACCTTGAATCTTGAAAGAGTCTTTATTCTGATTTAACACTTGATAATGATAGTTTGTGCGGAGCACTCAGTGCGTCCGCTTAATATGGAAACATGTCCTTCTGTTTTGGGAAGTTTTCTTGCTTTATTTCTTTCATTTGCTACCCCTTTGCTTTCCTCATTCTCTATTTCTGAAACTTCTCTTATTGGGGTGTGGGTGCTCCTCAATTGATTCCTTAATTTTCTTACACTGAGTCACTTTATTCTCTTTGTCTTTAGTTCTACTTTGGGGAAATAGTCTCGACTTCATCTCCTCCCACCTCTAATGGATTTTAAAATTTGGCCAGTATGCTTTAAATTTCCAGGAGCTCTTTCTTATTCTCTAATATTGTTGGTGTTTCTTTGGAAAAATAGCAATTAATATTTTCATAGATTCAATATTTCTAATCTTAAAGCTATTAATTATAAATATTCTAAAGGTTTTTCCCTACTTTATGGATTGTCTAATTCCACTGTGTTGTTTATTTTGGTCTTTTCTTTCATGTTGGAGACTTTCTTTAGATTTGCTGTCCATTGTATTTAATGGCTATGCACAAAAAAACTGATCAGCTTTTGTTTATGAGTGGGGGTTTTTGACTGGTAGCATTGTAGGGCAATTAATAAGGGACTGTCAGTATCTCTCACTCTGGAGAGAAATGCTTCATTCTTCCTGGGTGATAGGAACTTAGCTAACAGCATTTTGGGAGTCAAGCAAGGAAAGGGGTCTATTGAGGCCCCTTGCCATTCAGTACTTAGACTATCATGTGTCCTTTGTTTTCAGCCTGGTGTCCCCAAGTTGTTGATTTTTTCCAGAGTATAAATATAAACTTCCCTTCTGTCTAGACAGAGGGGAGAAAGCCAGGATTTGCCAGGAGGGAAAGGAGATCTGTGAATGTAGGTGCTTATGCAGGTTTTCAGCCCCATAGTTACCTCCTGAAACAGACAGAACACTGTCTTTGCTGACCCCTGCCTCTTGGTTCCACAAGTATTTATTGAGTGGCCAGTATGTTACAGATGCTACCATCTACCTAGAATAAAATGGTGACTAAGGACAAATGTAGTCTTTGCCCTTGTGGAACTTACAGAGAAAGAGACCCTAATTTTAACTAAGACAAGTGCCAAGAAGGAAAAAGAAGAGGTGAGAAATCCAGAAATAACAGCAAATAATAAACCATAAACACTAATAGCCTCTTATCCCTATACTGTTGGAGTGTGTACTGAGATTTGACCTAGTTAGGGAGTTCTGAAGCTTTAGCTGAGATCTGAAAGGAGAGGAATTAATCAGGGGCCAGTGGGGTGTGGGAGAATAGATAGCCTCAAGGAAGAGGGAACAACTTGGGGCAAATACCTGTGGTGGGAAGCAGCCTAGAAAGGCCTGAAAAAAGTCCACGGTAACTGCGGTGTGGTGCGGGTGAAGCTGCATTCAGTTGTGATCGTATTAATGTTCACTAATCAGCTCTAAACTGAAAGTCAAATTTTTCTTTACGCCTTTACATTCAACATTCTAGTCATAAATATTTGTACAAAAATTTTAAAAATCACTTCACTTACTCTTTGAGTAACTCTTAATAGACTTTACCTTAAATTTCTACCCTAAATACATTTAAATTTAATAAATTTGATTCCCGTAACCCTTCCCAGTGCTTGACAGGGTAATCTTACATACCTAAGAAGGAAAAGGTTTCTAAGCCCTATTTTAAGGCTTACAAATTTAATTAGTCACAGTTATAATGGTAATAAGTCACATTCTGATAAGCTTTCGAGTTTATGTACACGTAACAAAATTATCTTACCCTTTTCAGTCGTTTAATGATAATTAAACATTCAAATTAAAGCTATCATTTTTAGAATCTCTAATAGGTCCATTTCTATTAAATGTTTCAAATACCTTAAATTACAAACACATACACAGATTATCATAATAACAAAATGTATTCCTAAAATGAAAAGTTATTTACTGAGGGTTTGATTTGCTTCGATATTTATATACTTAATGCTATATTTTACTACTTGGATTGCCAGATTTAGCTGATAAAATATGAGATACCTAGTTAGGTTTGAATTTCAGATGAACAACAAATAACATTGTAGAAACTGAAATTTAACTAGGCATCCTGTATTTTATCTGGCAACTCTACTGCGTTTGCAAAATTATAGAACTAGGAGAGCAGAGTTACCATCTCTGATGGTCTGTACTTACTTGCTCAAAGATTTTGCCCATAATATTGTTACAGGGTCCAAGATTATAGGTACAGATTTAAGGATCTTAGTCAGAAATTCGAGAACTGGCTGCTATTTCATAGATGATTCTACCCGAGTCACAGTTTAACATGCTGAGCTACTTCTAATTACCTGATGTGACCTGCTATGTCACTGGTAGCCCCAAGCCCATGCATTTTAACTGGGATATAGCTTTGCAGCCCTGGATGTCATAGATTATTTGGATGTTTTCTAGGTTTCATCATTACCTAATTTTTATTGTAACTGGGTTAAACTTTTAATATCCTTTGAGTTAGTGGAATCATATTCGAAGTGATGGAATTAATTCTGTATGACTCAGACCCACTCTGTCCCAAATATGACCATTCAAGACCTGAGAGGCCACTGGAATAATCTGGTGCTTTTTTTTACCCTCTAAGAGCAATGGGGAGTCATCAAGGAGTGTAAGGAACAGTGTGACCAGATTTTCATTTTTGGTGGAAAAATCAGTCTGGTTGCTGCATGGAGAATAAATAGGAGGGGTTTGAAGTGAGTGACAGAGACCACTCAGGAGGCTTTTGCAGTAAAGGAACTGAGAGCTAATGATGAACTTGGTTGATGCTGATGGAGAAACAGGTGAAATTTGAGTTACTTTGTAGGCCGAATCAATAGGACATGGTGATGGATTGAATATAGGCAGTGAGAGGGAGGTTATTAAGTAAGCATGGCTCCCAAGTGTCTGGTGTGAGTGACTGGATGAACACTGACACCATTCTCAGATAAGAAAACAGGGAGGAGAAGAGCAGTTTGTTTTCAATTTTTGTTTGTTTTTGGCAAGGTAGGGGAGAAACAGGAGTCTAGTTTGGGCATACTGAATCGAAGATACATATGGGGCACATAGTGGAGATGGTCAGCGAACATCTGGAAATGCATTTCTCAATCATCCAACTTTGGCTATAGAATCCAGAACTTCCCATGGCAATGTAATTACAGTCCGTGCTTTCAAAGGCTTTCTACTATGCCCATATTTCATAAAAGAAACCTGTGATAAACAATGTGTCCAAAATAAATTTCAGCATTAGAGCTGCTGTTCTGACCTTGGACATTCTGCTCTCTTGTTAATTTGGTGATGATATTTAAAAAAAAAATGTCACTCCATCAGTAGATCCAGGGTAGTACCCATATTTTGGGAATTATATGTATTTACTTGAACCAGTATCCAGAAGAACACTATTTACATGACTTAATTTAGTTTTGAATTTTGTGCCTTGTTACTCTGTTTAACGATGCTAAACTATTTAGAAGAAGCAGGTAAATAATAAATCTTTAAGCTTGAATGACCTGTTTACAGTCAATTGACTTATACCTTCAGGAGATGGGAAATTAATGAACTCTATCCTTTCTGTGACAACAGATTTTACTCAGTTATTTTCAAGTTGTTGTGAACAATTCGTGTACCTTTTTCAATTAGCCAGGACTTCCTGACAATGTTTTTAGGCATCATGTAGTGGATCCTGGCTCTTCAGGACATAGGTTTGTGGTTTGTACACTTTGCTGGTATGTTTCATGTAGACAGTGGCTTGAGCGACATTTTGGTCTATTTCTCACTTTGTTTCTCCAAGTCCAAGCATCTTTCATTCTTATTCAGAATAAGTCATTGGAGTTGTTCATGGCAGTTTTCATTCTTTCTTCTTTTGTTTATTTTGTGTAGGAAATCTTAGGATATTTGCAAGGATAGAGTCCTAAAAATAACTTGTCTCTAAAGTGAACTTTTATGATACTATGCTAATTATTTTGATTTTTATTCAGCTGTGGGAAACCATTCATCTGTTCTATTCAAACTATTTTTTTGATTACTGAAAATGGGAATATAATTATTATTTATTAACTACCACGAGTACTTTTTCTGGAATACAAAGTATTGCTATTTCTATACAACTTTTGACTAATTAATTAGAATGTATGCCCATATTACCAAGAATGTTTGTCTCTATATTTGGAAAGAGGACAAGAACACTTTTAGACTTCTTAACATAGAAATTCTTTGCAGGCTTGGTTCCATAGCTTGTCTGGACCTCAACAAATCATCTTGAGAGTAAATGGCTCACTGATGATAGATGTTGAATAAGTATTCAGTGTCTGGCAACCTGAGTTCTTCTTTTCCCAAATGAAAGATAGTCCATGATATCATTAAACAGTTAATAAAATTAGTTGTGATACAGTTTTCAGGAACCAGGAGAATACCGCAAGGAGCCTTTCTGACCTTGTGGTTAGATTTTAGAGTACACTGTTGGCTAGAGCAGGATCAGGGGTAAGATGATTCCCATCAAGTTCTAATGGTCTACAAAGAATCAAGACAGAGAGGGGTCAGAGTTGGGATCAGAGCCAGAAGAAAAATGAAAAAAATCAGGTGTTGAGAACACCAATCCAGAGGCTAAAATCCAGTGGGAGAGACAACATGTGAGATGCAAACAATACCAGGGAGGTCTCAGGAAGAAGGGGGGCAGACCCAAGTGAAGTTGTAATACTGTAAGAGACCACTTTGACTGGGACCAGCATGTACATCTTAGACTTAAAGTTTCCCTTTACTCCCCTGGTCATAGAAAAATCCCCAAGAGATCATGGGTGCAGGTTGAGGGAAGTGTAGCAGTAGAACAGGAGGCAGATCAAGATAGTTACCACTTTGCTCATGCAACCTGTGCCTTCGGTGGCTGGAAGTTACGTTTGACACCCAGGCATTTGGGGCCCACTAGGCAACCAGGCAAAAAATGAGGCTATTTTTTGGTGGGGGAGGTGACTGACATTATATAGGAGAAGAAGGGAGCTGCAACATGTAGTGGGGCAGAGAAGCATATGAAGGGAGCCTGGAGGAATCTCCTGGGTTGTCCTGTTCTATATTGCCCAGAGGTAAAGCATAATGATCTATTACTGAAACTATACAAGTAAGGTGACTGAGAGCTCAGATCCCTCAGGACAGAAAATTGGATCATACCACTCAGGTAAACATTAAATAGCAAATAGCTGCCTACCCAAGGGTATTGATAAGTGCCAGAAAAAATGGTGTTTATAAAGTCTTATGAATTATATATTTTATGCATACTTAATGCAAACAATATTGAGCATGAGGTGTTTAAATAGTAATTTCCCAAACTAGTTTGCCTTGGTTGGTGGTGACTGTATTTTATCCTGTTACCCAGGAAGTATCAGAGCACTTTACGAAAGGAAAATCTTTCAAATTTGGATTCCAAGTAGGAAGAGACTTCCAGCCAAAGTGGATATAAATTCCTGTCTCTTCCCCACCCCCAACTCTTGTCACTTTGTTCAGATCCATGTGGTGTGTTGGGGAAAAAATACAGTCCTCCAAAAGCCCTTGAATGCAGAATGCACATTAAGGAAATAGTTGTTCTCACCCCTTAAACCTCACTCTCTATCTCTCTCCTGAGGTCTTTTGTTTCTGTTCCCATGGCCTATCATGGTAGCATGTGTCTCGAATCTCTCCTATCATAAGCTGATGGCAGACATCACTAATCAATTATGACATACTTTCCCATTGAGATAGACTGGTTATACATTCCTCAACACAGTGTTCCAGATAGCTACTATAAATTGTTTGTCTTGGAACTTGAGATGAAACCTATTTGATGTCTTGGGTCTATAGCACCAGGAAAAAGAATCAACCAACTGTAGGAATGCCTGATCACCTGCTCACTGATTTCTTGGTCTGCTGACAGTTAAAAGTATAAGGTTAAACAGTTGTGTCTATATATTCTAATGCTAGGAGGGAAAAGAAAAACATGCAGAGTGAGGGCAGTAGAGCAGAGAGCAAAATAAGCCATCAACTAAATGAGGACAGTATTTTTCCTAATTCACCCAGTATTAGGAAGGACTGCTTAAAAAGCACCCATGGTGTTAAATCAATAGCTTATCACCCATTTGATAACAGTGACCAATTAAAGAGTACCAGGAAGTGCACTTACATGGCCACTCATCACCCAGAGAAGAGGTAAGGTGATTACACGCAAAGAAGAAAACCTACTACAGCATGCTTAGAAAGTAGTTCAATTATACTATGGGATTATAAAACAGGCAATAATAAAAACATACTATTAAGAATACTAGAAGGCAGAAAAAACCTCAACAAATTCCCTTTAATGTTAATCCTAACTAAACTTTATTCTCCCCTTACTGAGCTACAGCAACCATGCCACTAACCATCAGCATCAATGGAATCAAGACTCTTCAGACCCAGTTGTTTTTTCCAGCTCCACCAGACTTAATAGCCCCACACTTTCTGAAAGGAGAAAGCTTTCTCTACTGCTCACATCTGATAGTCTAGCAAAATTCAGCTCTTGATTCCTATCTGAATTCAGTGGACGTCCTTATCTTGGCAATGTTATGAAGGATGAATATGGTGGTTAAAAAAAAATCAGAACCCTTAACTTCAAAAACGTTCCATTAGAAAACCACATACCAATTTAAACTTTGCAGCAGGCAAATGAAATGTTTTTGCAAGTCTTTCCCAAGAACTACTTCATAGCATGCCTCTGAGCCAAAGAATCACACATAATCTTATAATACCATAATGTATTTTTCAACCTAAAGTGATAATGTCCAGTGTATTCACCTCCTTTTTTGACTATCCTTGGCCCTGAGAGAATTCTGGTAGTTTTTAAAAGGTAAATTCATCCTTAGGAACCAAAGATTGTCAGACTATATTACCAGTATTTGAAGATGATCCTAATGAATAGCTCCCCCAAAGTACTTTTTTTTTTTTAGTTTTTCTCCCCACCTCTAAATATTTTGTGCAGTGGTTGCTTCCCTGAAATGTTTGTAGCTTCCTCATGTAAGAAATTTGTAATATTTATTTATTTATCCACTTAGTCATTTGACAAAATTGTCAAAATACCGATACCTACTCTCCAGGTAGATTCCATCTAGAGGCTGGGGATGTAGGAGTAAGCCAAAAAAAGTTTATGTCTTCCTGTAACTTATAGCCAGGAGAGGGGAGACAGACAGTAGGAAACAAACACAATAACTCAATAATATATAATGTCAGAAGGCAATAAAGGGCCAGATTATAGAGAGTTATGTAGGTCACTTGGCTGTTATTAGGAGTAATCTGGGGAACCAGTGAAGGTTTTTGAGTAGAGGTGCTTCATGACCAGATTTGTATTTAAAAGAATCACCCAGGGCGCCTGGGTGGCTCAGATGGTTAAGCGTCTGCCTTCGGCTCAGGTCATGATCCCAGGGTCCTGGGATCGAGTCCCGCATCGGGCTCCCTGGTCCTTGGGAGCCTGCTTCTCCCTCTGCCATTCTCTCTCTCTCTCTCTCTCTCTCTCTGTCTCTCTCTGTCTCTCATGAATAAATAAATAAAATCTTAAAAAAAAAAAAAAAAGAATCACCCAGGGCGCCTGGGTGGCTCAGTGGGTTAAGCATCCGATTATTGATTTCAGCTCAGGTCATGATCTCAGGGTTATAAGATTGAGCTCCGCGTCAGGCTCCACACAGTGTGGGATTCTCTCTCTCTCCCTCTTCCTCTGTCCCTCTCCCTTTTCCTCTAAATAAAAAAAATAAAAAAATCACCCTGGGAATTCCACTTCTGGTATGTCTGAGTAGTTCCTACTGGACCTGGTTTTCCGTAACAACTATAAACTCTGGAAAAAATGGAAGGCAAACAGGAAAGTAAACAAAAGCAGGGGATTGGGGGACATGGAGGGGTTAAAGCAATGGCATGGGCTGAGATTCCCATTTTCAGGTTTCTGCCCAACAGCAGGCTGAAATCTAAAGGATGAGAATGAAGAAGCCCTGTGAAGGCTGGAAGCAGGAGGAAACAGATTTCCAGGCTTTGGGAGCATCATGGCCAGAAACTCAGGCAGAAATGAGCCTGGTGTTTTCCAGGAAATGAAAGGAGACCAAATGTGGAATATATTAATGGGCAAAGGGGCAGATTTATAGTAAAACAATAAATGCCCTAACATTTATTTTATACTATCTCTACAAAGCTAAAGAAAAAGCATTAACGTTGATCTATCTTCAAGGAGCTTATATCGGGGAGACAAAACTACTAAGGTCAATAAAAGAACTAAACATCAACATTAGACAGCATCTAGTTGGCCAATGCTTTGAGTTTTCAAATCACATTTGCATGAATCTTCTTATTTGACCCTCACAATAGCCTGATGCGGCAGGTAGAATTAGTGCTGCTTTGCTTAACCTGGCTATTCTCTCTCTTCCCTCTGATGATAAGCCTTATGAGGGCAGGGGCCATACCTGTTCTCCTACCACTGTACCCCTGGCACCAGGCACAGCTCTGAGTTAAGAGACGTGCTCAGTAAATCTTTGTTAAATCCATGTGTTTCACAGATTGGAGACTCGGGGTTTTGAGGGAAAAGGACTTAAATGTTCAAGGGAACACAGCATGTCTGTGACGGAATCAACTAGAATTCATGGCTCTAGTTTCCCAGGCCAGTATTATAACTTGATCAGTGATTTTCAAATCTCAAATCTCTCTCCTTTCTTTTTCTCTCCTCCCCTTTTCTTCCTTCCTTCTTTTCCTTCCTTGCTTCCTTCAAGTAGCAGAACCCTTTGTTTTTAAACAAAATTTTATTCATATGGATGTGGAAAACAGACAAAAATGTCAGTTATAAATGCATTATATTTTATAATTTCAGTGTCATAGCATTTATAATGTTCATTGCTGAGAATGATGAAAGTTGTTTTGATGGACACAGAAATTAGGCATCAGGCATCTGGCTGACCGTGGCATTCATAGGACAGTCTTGTCATCCAACTTTATTAATTGATTTTGTTTGGAATGCCCAGTGTTGAGGAAACATCCAGATGAATCATAAGAAGTGTTACAAATGGTCACAGGTGTTAAATAGCGTGCCAACAATCTCCGGATACTTAAACTTGACTGATTCTGAAACATGAAAGAAGATTAGGAGAGGACATCTTTATTTTAAATTTGAATCACTAACAAAATCTATTAATTCGTTAATTAATATTGTTAATAGGGTCTGACAAGAAGCCCCTATGGAAAGCCTGCTGCAATACTTTACAGTATAGTAATAGTCTCATAATGCAACATATTATATGTACCTTTGTAATTGTACAACTGGCTATAATGTAGAAATGGAGAACAAGCATTGATCATGTGACTGTGCCTTGTCTTGCATTTCACTGGGCCCACTACTTGCATTCTGTGATCCTCTTTTCATTTGCACAATTTTATATGAGTGGACCCGTATAGTCCTAAATTAAAATGGTGAGTGAAAACCTAGAATTTCTCCAACCAATAACATATGTTCAAGAGGTTCAAATCCATACCCGATCTGACAGTAAGAACTGTATTTTGAGATCTGTCCCCATACCTCTTGTGTACTACATAAAGAAATACATCTATGGCTTTCATTGTGCTCAGACATGGTATGTTTGAGTGAGCATATTATGTTTATTGCAGTTTAACAAAAAGTTTAGAGTGTTTTTCTAAAATTAAATTCAATCCAATATATTTGTACCCTTGAAGCACTTCAAAGCAATCCAAGAGTTCTGAAGAGTTCCATAATCTAGGCCCTATAGCACTATGCTTTACCCTAAACTACCTCAAACTGTCGTGGAGTAGGCAGATAATGGTGTGACTAGCACTAGCAATGAGGAGATAATGGGGAATTTTCCTGCAGTGTTCAAGGCATGGATGTGCATTTTTGCCAGATCTCTCAGGCATAGCCCCTAGAAACAAAGCAATAGCCTTTTGTTCTCCAGTTGAAATGTAATTGCTCTGTTTATCAAAATTTAGTGGGGGAACTGAAGGAATATTTGAATTTTTATAGTGCTGTTAATGTTCTTTCCCTTTCCAGTTAGTTTATCATCGATTTGTAAAGAGAGATTCTGGAACTTCATGAGTTGAAGGTTGTGTGATCAAATTAGGTCATTTGGTTTCATTAACTTAATACTGCATAAATAATTTCTCAGAAAGATTTGTCACTAATGCTTATTAGCCTTTATATTAATATTTTTTCAATAAAATAAAGCTGTTTTTACTGTTGTAAAATGTACAAGTTCCAGTTTACAAGGAAAGGGAGTCAAACCTATTTTGTGGGGAAGGGTAAATTCGCGAGGGAGACAAACAAAGGAGTTGAACTGTAATTAGGTGGTTTGCCTTTTCCTGCTTTGACAGACCTGAGGTACAACACCTCTTGGTAATGGTGGTTCACAATGCAGTGATTCTCAAGAGGGGGGAATGGGGCCATATAAAATTCTGAAAGGCCTTGTGTGTGTAGCTCCAAAAGACCCCCATTCCTCACCAGGGAATTTTAATATGAATGTTCTCTCATTGATTCTCAGCCTTCGGAAATCCTACTTTAGCTTTCCGGAGTGTGCCTCTGGAAAGACTTCTCTGACTTTCTTACTCTTATTTGTCAATCATTCATCCCTTCTCTGAACTTCTACAGAAGCTATAGAGCCCACACTATTTAACCTGGCTGAGTGAGTAAACTGAATAGTATGATAAAGTGCACTTTACTAAGAGTTAGAAGACATGGGTTTTTGGTTTGTGCCCATGTGCCCCCAGTGGGCAAGTAACTCAGTTACTTTGATTCCCATCTGTTAAATGAGCATAGTAGTAATTCTACCTGCTTCACTGGACTATTGTGAGGGTCAAATATGATTCTTACAAATATATTTTGGAAACTAGTGTTAAGTTTAGTTTTTTCATTGACATCAGCAGTTTTGTCTACCTGACATGATTATAAGCACCTTGAGGACAGAGATCAACTTTAATGTTTTTTCTTTATCTCTTTGTAGTGCTGTATATATGACAATATTTAGAGCATTTTTTGTTTTTACGATTATCATGTACATATAAATAGTGCTTCATAGTTGCCAAAGCATTTTCACATACCTTATAATCTATGGTGTACCTCCATTTTTATATGCCAGAAGACTGTTTCAGGAGTCACAGTGACTATCCCAAGGCCACACAGGTAGTAGGGTTCCTGGACCTGTCATATGAGTCTGCAGATTTGTAGTGTATGGCTTTTTTCACCGTGTGACTATACCTTCTGAAACCTGGCTACTACCGAAGAGGTACTTTCTTCTAGGTAGTTCATGAAGTTCTGGTTATAGAAGGAATTTGACTTTGTAAACCACTTAAGTCCTCTGAGAGTGACATTATTGATTTTCTACAGCTGGCTGCATCTGTGCCTTTGACAGCTTTATTTTCTTTCATTATAACAGCAAGGGTATTTAGTTTATGGCACATGCACAGAATGATGCATGGTTTGGGGCTTCTCCATTTCAATGTAGCTAATTCTTAATTTTTGCGATTGTGGATTTTCCAAGGTCTCTATTGGGCTGTTTTTTTTTTTTTTTCCCTGCTGCTGCCTACTTTTTATATAGCGTGAACTAGAATTCCAGTCAGAAGGTAAACAAGTAAGGGTGAGAGAGGGTGACTGATTTTAGTCCAAAATGTGATACTTTTTCACCACCCTGCACAAAATATTTTAAAGAAGTTGAGGGGCACCTGGGTGGCTCAGTTGGTTAAGCATCTGACTCTGGATTTGGCTCAGGTCATGATCTCATGGTTGTGGGGTTGAGCCCCGCTTTGGGCTCCGTGCTCAGCATGGAGTCTGCTTGGGATTCTTTCTCCCTCTGCCTCTCCCCCTGCTCTCTCTCTCTCTCTCAAAATGAATAAATAAAATCTTTGAAAAAAATGTTGAAGTTATTGGACAAGAATGCATTTTTAAATTATCTGGAAATTTTTCCCCTCCACATTCTCCTGGTCCTAATTTAGTACTGACTGTGCCATCCAAATTAATCCCAAACAAAAGTAAACAGTCATAAAAAAAAAACACTGCATTCTAATTATTATAATTAAAATCTGAATTTAAGTCAAAACGTGCTCCTTAAATCACCCTAGAGTTTGACTAGGAATGAGTATAGTGGTGATGCAATGGGCTACTGACAAGTCCTTCACACAATTCTCATCAGTTTCTATAATGATTTGGCATTTCATCAAAGCTCAGGAGGAAATGGAGCAATTATTTATTTGACTTTAAAAATCACAGTGTGTCAGAATGTACTCAAGTGACTACAAATGAAATGCCTTGAGAGAGAACTGCATTGGGTGCATCACAACTGAAATTAGAGCAAGTGTCAATACGTCAGCTGCAAAGTGACAGGT
The DNA here is from genome assembly GCF_003265705.2 of Callorhinus ursinus. Lineage (NCBI taxonomy): Eukaryota > Metazoa > Chordata > Mammalia > Carnivora > Otariidae > Callorhinus > Callorhinus ursinus. The sequence continues at coordinate 4,131,374 of NW_027397126.1, forward strand.
CTTACACAAGGCACTTATGGTTAATGAGTGATCTTTCATTTGGCCAGAGTAACCAGAAAACTTCAGAGATGTGAGCTTATCTTAGAAAAAGCTAGTTAAAACAAGAGTCTAGAAGAAGCTGGTATAGTTTAAAGAGCAGCAAAATTTTATCACAATGGTGTTAGTAATAATAAAGTAACTGCCATTGATTTGGTGCATACTATGTGCCAGGCACTTTACACTAAATTATAACCTGAATTATCTCATTTGTCCTCAGCTTAACCTTGTGTTGCTCCATTTGCTACTGAGCAAACAAAGGCTCAGAGAGTGAAAAGCTGGGATCTGAACTCCTATTTATTATGTTCCAGAGCCCAGTTTTCTAACCCTTCACTTACTACGTGGGTCTTGAGGCAGATCTGACATTTACTGCTGTGTGACCCTGGAGAAGACACTTTCCCTCTCTGAGAATTTCTCCACCTATTAAATGAGGGGGATTGACTGTGGGTTTTCCTATCTCTAGTCTTTTAAGAAAGAATGGGTATATAGATTCTTGAGTGGGGTAAAGTGTTGTAGAGAAATGGGGGGAGCTGGTATGAAAAGGGTGTGTAGACTACATAGAAATTCAGAACTTGGATAGGCACTCTTGCTCTGTGATGTGAGCCCCTCTTCTACTTTGGGTCATTTTGTACTTTTCTCACCAGCCTTCTTTGTTCTGGGCTTCAGAAAGCCCTAAAGGGAGGGAGAAGAGTATCTGGACATGAGGAGAGAAGGCTCTCCTTTGGCTTTTCCTCTTATTAGCACAGTAGCCTCTGGAGGTGAGCACGTCCAAACGGTCTGGATCTGAAGGAATGAAGACCGGGAGAAAGCCCTACACTGAGAGTCAAGAAACTGGCAGTTGAGAAATGCTGACGTGGAGACAAAATATTTCCTTTCTTCCTTTTTCTCCAGCAGTTGACAAATTTTCAACGTAAGTAATTTAATATATAATGTGTCTTTAGTTTTGTAGAAAAATTATACATGTAAAGAACAAAAAATAAAAGCATCCACAATCCCAGTGCTTAGAGAACAACTCTCAATATTTTTGTGTATATTGTTCCAGACTCAATGTCCAGATAAAAATAATCAGACTATCACTACAGCATTTCATAATCTGCTTTTCCCATTCGAGGAAACCTTTCTGATCATCTTTATAACTGTGTTCTAGGGCCTTGAGTGCCATAGGGGTACATACTACACCTATGTCCTTGATATTCCAGTCTAGAATACTTGTTATTTACACAAATAACAAATTCTACTACAGATATTCCAATGGTGGGTTCCAAAGAAATGTATGCAACATATTCTGAGGCAGGTTCCTTTCTCATTCAAATATTCCAGAAGGCTTTTCTATTTCTCAGCAGTTTTGGGCAAGAGTGGGTGGGGGTGGGAGACCCAATCCCATTATTCAGATTGTTCTTTTATATGATGATTGTTTGATATTAGTAATCTAGACTGAAAATGGAAAAGATAATATGGATAATTCTACATTATTGGTCTCTGACCTATGACTGGCAGCTCACTGTTTACTCACCAGCTGTCTTTGCTGATAATACTTTTGAATCTGTTAGTGACTGATTATGTAGTTTTATTTCTCATCACATCTATGGGAAGGAGCTACTCCAAATTTTACTCTTTTTTCCTTTATCCCAATTTGCCTTCTATCCTGAGAGATTTTTAAAGGAGTAATTGGTGTTATTTGTGTAGTCCTTGTTCTCTAAGGTGGGTCTCTTTAAATTTTAAGGATGCCTTTGGTCTTCTAAAGGTCAAGCCAATTTTAAAATACAGTTTTCCTGAATAATATATTTTAGTGTTCTGAGAGAGGCAGGATTCACATTCCTGAGGGGCAAAGATTTCTCAAAGCTCTTTTGATGGAAACTATGGTTCACAATGATCAAAGTCTCCTCCCAATCTGTTACTTTCTTTGAAAAGCTTAAAAGCACATTGTTCCTCCTGAGTGTATCCCTTAGAGAAACTGTTGCACATCTGCACAGAAGGCATGTACCAGAATGTTCGTTTTAGCATTATTAGTAATAGCAAAAAATTGTATCAGTGTTCTGTCAATGGGAGAACAGATAAATAAATTATATATATTTGTATAGGTAATGAACTACAGCTACATCCATCAGCATGGGTGAATTTCAAAACTGTCAAGCAAAAAACTGCTGAATGATAAATATGGTAGGATGCCATTTCTACAAAGTTTAAAACCATACAGAATGTATTTGGATAAGCTAGGTTATGCTGCTTTAACAAACATTTCCAAATCTCAGTGGCTGAAAGCCATCATATGTCCAGCACAGCTTATCTGGGGCCTCTGTTCATGGGTAACTCAGAGTTCCAGGCTGCTATAACCTTCACCTCATCAATGCTTCATTGATCACTTCACCAATGGGAAGCAAATCAAGTGTCTTGCATGGTAGTTCTTAAAGCTTCGGTCTGGAAATGATACATTTCATTTTCACTCATATTTCATTGTTCCAAAGTAAGTCACTTAGCCTCATTGAACTTTAAGGGGACTGGGAAGTCAAATCTCACCACGTGCTTTGAGGAGAAAATCACCCCAAATGTTTGGTGAATAACTCCAATAACTACCAAGCTAAATAACTCTATAATGCATATGGATACACAAGTATAGCAAAAAAAGTATACAGATTTGAATGAAAATACTGAACACCAAATTTAGTTGAGTGATACCTCTGTGGAGGGAGGAAAGGAGGGAAGTGGGGTGGGATGAGAAAGCTGGATAACCGGTGTCTGCCACTTCAGTTAACTCTCTACCCTTCTCCACTCTGTTCTCTGCCTGGAGAGGCTGACCTGTGTGGACTGCATCAGTGGGTTCTCCATTTAGACAATGGGAAAGCCAGTAGGAGATCAGAAAGGGAGGAGAGTATTCTCCTGGCTCCCTCTCCGTGAGGTCACTTCATACTCTATCCTTGACCAGAGGTCTCCACAACTCTTAAAGAGGCCAATTCTATGTGATTATTCTTTGGATTCTAGGCACCTCTCCCTTTCTTATCCCTTTGGGTCTAGGGGTGGTAACAGCTTAGTTGCTGCCAGTCCCAACTTTCTGTAGGATCCACTGTGGTTCTCTTACTACCCACACCTTCGTAAATAGTCCCCTTTCCATCAAACTCTCCTGGAATGATCCCATACTGAGTGTTATCATCATGTTTTTTGTTGGGACCCAGATGGACACATAAAAATAAGTAGGTTTCATTTATATCTGTCATATGTATTGCATATAGCCCATATCACATATTAATGTGGTAAGTTGTTAGCACATAGACGTTCATTATAATAGTCTCTGCTTTTATATGTATAAAATATTTCATAATTAAAAAACAAACTGTAGGGGCACCTGGTGGCCCAGCCAGTTTATCGTCTGCCTTAGGTTCAGGTCATGATCCTGGGATCCGGCCCTGTGTCTGCTCCCTGCTCAGTGGGGAGCCTGCTTCTCCCTCTGCCCCTCCCCCATTTGTGCGTGCGTGTGCTCTTCGTCTCTCTCAAATGAATAAATAAAATCTTTAAAAACACTGTAAAAATTATGTCAAAACACTGTAGACATCACAATGCCCCCCAGCCCTTTAAAATGCCCCCCCTTTTTAAAAAAGACCATTCTATGGACAGTTTCCTCAGCATGGTGATCAAACTTGGTTTTTATTCCTTTTTCCTTTGTGATTTTTCTTAGTTTCATAAAAAAATACATAGTTGGAGTTCTGTTAGGTTACCTCTGAGTAGTTTCTGGTTACTCTATGAAACATGTAATACTTGTAACACATGTAAAACTCATGGCCAATAGGCATCTATCTCCCTGTGTACCTACCAGTTGACCCTTTTCCTACCAGTTGAATTGTATGCTTACCAAGATTCATTTGTATGTATGTATTCACAAATCTTTTTATATGTTAATTAAGCTTGATCTCTTAATTATTTAATTAAATATGAAAACCAATGAAATATAACTGTAAAGAGAAAGTTTTTTCTTGTAGGAATCCTCAGATAAAAGCCTTGGAAAGACACAATAAAAGTGAGCCTCTAAAATAAATTTGTATTAATGAGGTGTGAGCAAGAAAATGAAAAGATTTGGAAAAAAATTATAAAAAATAGAAGCCTTCTCTCAGATTGTTTGGCAAGTAATTTTTTTAAGTTATTGTTCCCATTCAAATAAATGTAACTAGAAATTATAGTGTATTTGCTATGAGTATGCATTTCATAAGAAAGATGAACAGAATTCTAATCACTGGTTGCATCTCAAAGAGGAGACCTTGGCTTCACAGCAAAGGACTGATAAGAGAATGTACACTTTCATGTTTTATGTTAAAAATATGAAGACAGCTATAAAACTCTGATGAAAAAAATTTTTAAAGATCTAAATGGAGCTATTTCATGTGCATGAATAGGAAGACTCAATATTGTCAAGATATTAGTTCTTTCCAATTTCATCTGTAGATTCAATGCAATCCTAAGTAAAATCCCAGGAAGTTATCTTGTAGACATCAACAAAGTGATTATAAAGTTTATATGGAAAGTCAAAAACCCAGAATACTAACACAATACTGAACACAATGCTGAAAGAGAAGAACAAAATTGGAGGGTTGATACTACTCAACTTTAAGATTTACTAAAGCTACAGTAATTAAGACAGCATGGTATGGTAAGTGAACAGAATATTTTATCAATGGAACAGAATAAAGAGCCCAGAAACAGACTTGATTAAATAGAGTCAACTGACCTTTGGCAAAGAAGCAAAAGTAATACGATGGAGAAAAGTTCCAACAAAAAGTGATATATGCACCCCAATGTTTATAGCAGCATTATCAGCAATAGCCAAATTATGGAAAGATCCCAACTATCGACTGATGAATGGATAAAGAAGAGGTGGTAAAGACATACACACTGAGGGGTGCCTGGGTGGCTCAGTCATTGAGCGTCTGCCTTCGGCTCAGGTCATGATCCCAGGGTCCTGGGATCGAGCCCCATATTGGGCTCCCTGCTCTGCGGGAAACCTGCTTCTCCCACTCCCCGTGCTTGTGTTCCCTCTCTCGCTGTCTCTCTCTCTGTCAAATAAATAAAAAATCTTAAAAAAAAAAAAAGACACACACACTGAGATATTACTTGGCCATGAAGAAAAGAATGAAATCTTGCCATTTGCAACATGGATGGAGGTAGAGAATATTATGCTAAGTGAAATAAGTCTGAGAAAGACAAATACCATGTGATTTCACATATGGAATTTAAGAAACAAAACAAATGATCAAAGGGGGAAAAAAGAGAGGAAAACCAAGAAACAGACTCTTAACTATAGAGAACAAACTGATAGTTACCATTGAGATACCACTACACAAGTGTTAGCCAAAATTCAGAAGACTGACAACACCAAATGCTGACAAGGATGTGGAACAATAGGAATGCTCATTCATTGCTGGTGGGAATGCAAGATGGTACAACCACTTAGGAAGACTGGCAGTTTCTTACAAAACTAAATATACTCTCATGATATGATCCAGGAATCATGCTCCTTGGTATTTACCCAAAAGAGTTGAAAATTTATGTCCACACACAAAAAAAAAACTGCACATGGATGTTTATAGCAACTCTATTCGTAATTGCCCAAACTTGAAATCAACCAAGATGTCTTTCAGTAAGTAAATGGATAAAGTCTGGTACTTCCAGGGGCTCCTGGGTGGCTCAGTTGGTTAAGCGACTGCCTTCGGCTCAGGTCATGATCCTGGAGTCCCTGGATCAAGTCCCGCATCGGACTCCCTGCTCGGCAGGGAGTCTGCTTCTCCATCTGGCCCTCCCCCTTCTCATGTGCTCGCTCTCTCTCATTCTCTCTCAAATAAATAAAGAAAATAAAAAAAAAACTTATTTCACTTAAAAAAAAAAAAAAACCTCTGGTACTTCCAGACAATGAAATATGTAGAGCTGAAAAGACATGAGCTATCAAGCCACAAAAAGTCATGGAAGAATCTTAAGTGCATATTACTAAGTGAAAGAAGCCAATCTGAAAAGGCTACATACTGTATGCTCTAAAAAATAAAGTCTATTAAAAACATTTAGTATAATTTTTGATTCCTGTTTTAACTGACTTTTTAGACTATTTGCATTACAAGGTCTTCTTATTTACATAGAAAAAAAGACTGAGAAGAAATATATCAGTATTTTAAAGACCCTTATCCCTGTGTGGTATATTATAGGTGAATTTTTATTTTCTTTACATGTTTTTTTCATTTTTCATATTTTCTATAAATATTTATAACTTAAAGTTTATCTTAAAAATATTGAAAATAACATGGAAGAGTAAAAGTAGCCTAGACTACAAGGTAATGCTTCAGTATTTACCTCCAGAATCTTTCTATTATTCTGACAGTTGTAACATTTAAGCTATATTTGAAATTAATATCCTGTCCTGGTGTAAATACTTTGATATCCCAGCAGGTTTTTGGTCTGTTGTTTTGTCCTTTTGCCATGAGGAAATAGCTGCCTGAATAGCTGGTTAGACTTGAGTTTGTTACTTATAAGAAGAATCACTCTTAGAAGAAGAAAAATGCTCTTAATCTGTCACTCTTTTCCATTCCTACCTCAACTGCCCCAGTTAATATTCTTATGAGTTCTTGCTTCTACTGCTAAAAGGAGTTCCTTTCTGTTATCCATATGATGTGTTATGGGTTCTAGAAAATTTTATGTCTTGTAAGTATGGCAAAAATTGCCTACTTGTTGTAAATATCTGTTTGCTGGGAGATATTCATAAAGTTGGGTTTATGCACTGTCTGTAAATCCACTCCTTCCTCTTTTGCCTGAAGATACACTTGGAAATAAATTGTTTTCATCACTTAAGTAATTTTCCATAAAATATCAGAAATAAGAGGAAATAGGAGTACACTCAAGTGAAATGTATTGAGTATAATCATGTATGTGTACTACAGAAACTGAACTTGGGGGAGAAAAGAGTAGATTTCTCACAAGATGCTCCAAAGGAAACAGAAAATGTCACATTTTAATATAGAGAGAAAATGAGGAGTGGAGTGTTCAAAAGCTGTAACAACCAAGGGGTGCAACTTTTAAGCATCTACTTGCTTCTAATAAAATACCAGTTAGTGCCAGAATGAAGCTAGGATGTGGTCTTTCCTAAGTTGCCTTGTCCTCAGTTGGCTTGTCCTAGTCAGGTCACCTTTGGCTACCACCATGCAATTCAGACTTCTAGCACAGTGATTCCTTTGGTGAGGAGAGGCATGGGTATTCTGATGCTGAAAGCAAACTTCAGTGCCCCCATCACCGTTTATTTCTACCCTTGACTACTACTTGTATGTCAATCTGTGCACTGAATTCTGGAATGTACAGTCTAGAAGGGAAGACTCACATATACAAAATTATGCCAAGCCCAGGCAAACTGATTGGCAATAGAAGGCAAAGTACTGCCGGTACATGTAGGTAAAGAGAGAATACAGTTTGGAGAATGGAGAGGGGAGTAGTGGCATCTGAGCTGATCCTTGAAGGACAACAGGCACTGAAGGTCTGGTGACAAGCCCATTTCGTTTGGCATTTTGGCTTCCTGAGGCTTGATTATCCCACCAGACCAAGAAGTTTGATTTTTGAGACAAGGTTAGAGCTGCAAGTGCTATGCTTTAAGAAGAATGCTCTGCTCTTGAGGGTGAAGTGCACTGGGGAAAGGGTAAGACTAGAGAAATCTTTTTCTGTTAACCCTCCAACCTTATCATGCCCCAGTATACCTCCATTTGGCTTACTTTCTGAACAAGTAGGAAAATCATAGCACTTAACTCTGTTCCAGCTAGCATCTGATCTTTTATTAGATGCTCATATTAGAACATTTTTCAGTTTCTCGTTCTCCTCCATCCTGTGGGTCCAAGAAGAAAAAATACAATTATGTAATATTAAAAAGTATCAGGGAGATCAAAGTTTCTGATTCTAGCCTTCATCTTCCTTACCTATAATACATTAATAAAGTATGAAGAATTATTGAAAATATAGTTTATGTGGACTTTCTGAGTGTGGAGTTTCTACTGTTTTCTGTTTTATGGATTTTTTTGGCATCTGTAGTTAACTTTTTGTTATTAGATTTAATAGAGATGAACAAAGAGACAGATAATTATGAACTTCTGTTATTCTGACTTTGGGAATCATTCTTGACACATCCCTTCCTCATATCAGAAGAATAGCATGAGCACAGGAAAAGCAAGATATAAATTTGCCTTCTTCCCCTAGGACAACAAGTACCTAGGAATAAGGTACTGCCCTCTAGCCTCCATCTATATTTATAAAATGTTGGGAAAAGTATGCATTTGTTTAGAGACTGTCTCTGCAGTTTATATTGCCTGGCCTCAGCATCTTTTTCCCTCTAGGGAACATCTCTATCTTCTTGGAAGGATATTGCTGTTTCCCTCGGTCAAACCAAATAGTCCCAGTAGAGTGTCCAAGTGTCCTTGGTCACAGCGGTAGTCACACGAGAGAGAATGGGAACATTAGGGCAGCCAGGTGGCAGTTGAGGTCTCAGTTCCAACTGTTCTGAGGCTAGACACACCCTCTGGTTTGGTTATGCGAACCACTAACTTTTCTTTTTTTTTTTTATTATGTTATGTTAGTCACCATAAAATACATCATTAGTTATTGATGTGGTGATCCACGATCCATTGTTTTCATATAACACCCAGTGCTCCATGCAATACATGCCCTCCTTAATACCCATCACCGGGCTAAACCATCTCCCCACCCCCCTCCCCTCTAAAACCCTGTTTGTTTCTCAGAGTCCATAGTCTCTCATGGTTCATACAACTTTTCCTTTTGTATAAGGTTAGACTTGAGTTTGTTACTTATAAAAAGAATCACTCTTAGAAGAAGAAAAACACTCAATCTGTCACTCTTTTCCATTCCTCAACTGCCCCAGTTAATATTATGATTTCTTGCTTCTACTGCTAAAATAGTTTCCTGACAAGCCTCCCCATGTTCACTGAAAAAGTGAATATTTAATTATATTTCATTTATTTATTTATTTATTTATTTATTTATTTATTTATTTATTTGACAAAGAGAGAGAGAAAACAAGCAGGGGGAGCAGCAGAGGCAGAGGGAGAAGCAGGCCCCCCGCTGAGCAGGGAGCCCGATGCCGAGCTCGATCCCAGGACCCCGGGATCATGAGCTGAGCTGAAGGCAGACACTTAATCGACTGAGCCACCCAGGCGCCCCTAATTGTATTTCATTTTATTGCAGGTTTATCTTCATGGATGTGTGACCTGTGCAGATGCATAGAACCCCATTCTTAGAAGGGCTTTATTCTTGGTTTAATGCTCTGCTGCTAATATCTTAAACATCTTAATTCTATCTTTGATTTTGTTTTCTGTAAGTGAAGTGTGATGGGACAGTGAAGCTTGTGCATGAGTAGGGGAGATATGCTAGGCATGAGCTCAGAACTACAGGCTCAATGGGTGGAAGGCAGTGTGCATGCCAAGCAGTTGGCATGGCTGCCTTGTGCATACACACACACCTGGTGCAGTCCAGGGTGCCATGGGTCCTCAACAGGGTAACAGCTGGAATCTGAGCTCATACTGGGGGTAGTGATGGTAGCAGCAATAGCAGTAACAGTGATGGCAGCAGATGTGAATCAGGGAGAGAGGTATTCCACATGGGGGGAAGTGCTGGGACCAGAAGTGGGAGTTAAGTTTGCCCATCAGTCCTCATAGCCTGTCCCTGTAGCATATGCACAAATATTAATTCTCTGGCCTGAATGCCAGGACAGGAGCTGCCTGTGCTTTAGCAGCAAATTTGATAGTAAATTATTATAAAATAAAAGCATATAAATGGATACTGTAATAACCATTTCAAGAAGTAATTAGAGTTCTTCAAGGAGTTTAGAATTTCTGGTTTTGAAAGCTGCAGCATTGCAAAGCAAATATCCATAGGCTTGGAAATAGAAATCAAATTTCTAGATCATATTTCACAGAAAGGAATAATATTTCCATATGAAGACTTGGATCTTAATGTATCTGTTTCTCTGGTTGAACAGTGAAGAATACAGTGATCTATGTGGAAAAGCCAAAAAGTATAAGTGTTTCCAGAAGGAAGATACTAAGATAATGAAAGGTATAGACCAGTGCTGAACAATAGTACTTTTTGCGAAGATAGTGATGATGGAAATGTTCTCTTTATCAGTGCCTTCCAGTATGGTAGCTATTAGCCACGTGTGGCTATTGAGCACTTGAAATGTGGCTAATATGACTGAAGAAGTAAATATTTTAAATTAAATTTAAATAACTACATGTGGTGAGTGGCTAACGTAATGGACAGCAAAGGTCTAGACACCATGATGTATGGGAATCTCCTGGAAAAAAAAAAAAAGAAATGTTTACTTTGGGTAAGAAAAACTTGAGGAGAACATGTTGGCTATTTTTAAACATCTGAAGGGTTGTCATGTGGTTGCTTAGGTACCCTCACTGTGATTTCACAAAGAAATAGAACTAATGAATAAATTGTTACACAGGGACCAGTTATGAACTTTATATAAAGAACTTTCTAACAGCTAGTGTGTCTAAAACTGCAATGGGTGACTAGACTAGATGCCCTTCAAGGTCCCTTTCCTATGCTGTGACTCTGATGATATGATCTAATGGTTGGGAATGATGTATTATGGAGAGAATTTGTTTCCAGCCAGATATCCATGTATTACTAAGGTCCTTCAGGACACCCAGGCTAGGTAGCCTTGTCTATATTTCTATTAAATTCTGGGTGAAATATATTCTGTCAATCTCTGAGATTAATAGTTCTATTTTCTACTCACTGTTTTTGAGAAAATTCCATTACTAAAATAATCTGTGGGGGCAAAAAGAACTAACTTTTCAAGACCTTTTTCTTGAGGCTATCAACATATACATTCCACGATTTCTTCACTTCTCAGCCTTCATAGGTATCTAAGATTATGTCTCTAAAACATTGACAGGTAAACATTTAGAATGATGCAATTCCTGGGTTAGGTAATGGTTGGTGCTCATTACTTGAAGTAAGAGTGTAATCTGACTAGATGGAAGCAGTTACCATAATCAGTTTCCGTGTTTGTGTTTGTGCAATCATGCCTTTTGTGTGATACTCAACTTTGGAAAAATTACGAAGTTAAAATAATTACATATTTAACAATTAAAAAGCATTGGCAAATCAAATGATCTAACAAGAGATATTTATGGTGCATACTCTGATCCAAGCAATATGCAAACAGTGGATATAGTGGGAGACATGGCATGGTCTTTACACTCATAGAGCCTATAGGCCGGGGGGGAGGTAGACAAGTAAACTATCAATTACAGCTTGGATATTAAGGCACGATGATAGTGGGTGCCCATAGAAGGGTTATGGGAGGATAAAGAAGGGCACCTAAACAAGCCTGGACTGAGGAAGGTATGGGATGGGGACAGGATACATTATTGAATACTTTTCTGTAACAGTTTAGATATGATTTTTCTCATTTAATCTGTCAATGTGGTATGCTTGTCCTGGGTTTACCTGCCCTTAGACCCATCCCTCACTTGTCCTCTGGTCTGCCTTATAATATACACAGGCTGAATCCTACTAGCTGCAGCTCTTGGGTTGGCCGACACTTTGCTATCTGGCTTCTGCCAACAGGGAAACCAATTGGAGATTAGAACCTAGGAGGATAGAGCAGCCAGAGTTTTACTTCTTCCTCTGCATTAGGTGGTTTCCTCTTCAATGGCTTCATATTTTCCATGGCTCCAGCCCAGCAGGTTGATTCACCATGGCTCCAGATCCTGTTGAACCCAATACCTAGGGTCCAGAAACACTATCTCCTCTCCGTCCTTCCAACCTAGAAGTGGGAATGACTTCTTTTTGTTGCTAATTATTGGATTCCTTGACTTGCCTGTTTAGCTTCTTCATCACTTATGTAACTAATTCCCTGAATTAAATCGTCTCTGTTAAGATTTACCATGGTTTCTATTTTCCTGGATGACTCCTGACTGTCAACATGTGTGGCCACTTATAGTGACAGATTTTCTAGTATTAAACTTCATCACATTCCTGGGATAAGCTCAGTTCTTTTACCAGTAGTCAAGTATGTTTAAGTTTCTCCTCTGATTAATAGCTAAATGAAAACAAAACCCAAAATACCCTTGGATCTTGAAACCTCTTCTAAATAACATTCTATATCTCTCATCCTCTTCGTATCCTACTCAAAAACAATTTTTACATTGCCTAGTTTTTGTATATATTGAAAAATTCCAATAATAGGGTGATATATTTACCTGTGTGAAGCAGCCCAAGTGCTACTTAGAGGGAACTATAGCATGAAATAGATGTATTAGAAATAAATTTTAAAACATCCAAACCATTCAAGAAGCTAGGGAATAAATACCATTAAATCTAAAGAATTAAAAAGTTAGGAAATAATGAAGTTAAATGCATAAGTAATAAAATAGAAAATAGAACCAAATAATAAAGCTGGTTCTTTGAAAATACGTATAAAATTAGACAAGTTTTATAAATATGATCAATTAAAGAGAAAGAAATAAACTATAACTTAAATTGTACAAAATATAGATGCAGAAAGATTTAAATATTATTAAAGAACACAAAAAAATATCTTTCCCTCAGGATAACCAAATGGTGGACAAGGAACAGTTTCTACATATAGATAATAAACCAAGAAAGAATGAAAGAATGATCATTTTTCAACCCCTAAAGGATTAATGGATAAACATGATGATCATCAATGACTGCAAGCATCAGCACAAAGAGAGACAAACAGACATGTTGCACCTCCCAACGGAAGTGTACAACATCACCTATGGAGTAATCTTGCAAAACATAAACCAAAAATACAAAAAAAAAAAAATCTGATCAAGCTTCTACCTCTAAATAGCAATGTAAAGAAATACAGGGGGCCGGGGAACACATTAAAGGACACCAAAGTGTTGCAGTCTGCAAAATCCGGACTATGGGAACCAGGGCAGAACATAAGACTTGTATTATTATTGTGTAACAATAAAAATTGCAGTGAAAAAGAGGTGATGTGTGGGAGAACCTGTAGATTACAAATGATTTAGGGGATATAATAATCCCATTGGGCACCAATTCAAGGAAACTGGTTTTAAAAAAAACATGTAAGGCCATCAGTTAAATGTGAAAGATAACTGCATCTTTTATATCAATGACTTAATTTTTGAGGATTATTGTATTGGGTTGATATTTTATAAAAGAGTCCTTATCTTTTAAAAATGTAAACTGAAATACTTAGAGAAAGAATGGTGTGATGTCTTGGGTTTGCTTCACATTATTCTAGCAGCAGATAAAGGTGGTAGATGGGGGTATAATTAGAGCCAGATTGGCCATGCATTGATGATTGTTGATGCTGAGTATCAGGCATATTGGGTACAGTGTACTGTTCTTTCTACTGGTGTGTATGTTTTAGGATTTCTGTAATTAACTTTTTATTATAAATATGCCATTAAACTTGAAATCCTAAGTGAAATGGACCACTTTTTAGGGAAAAAAATGGCCACATTGGTTCATAAAGAAATAGAGAATTCTAATGAAATGAACTGAAACTGTATTCAAAGCTCAAGTAACCCTTTCGTGTTCCAGGTCAAGCAGTTTTGAAGGCCAGTTCTTCCAGATGGTCAGGGAGAAGTAAGTCACCATCTCATATAATCTCTTCTAAAGCATACAAAATGATGGGCAAGTATTCAGCTATTTCTCCCAGGATAGCTCTCCCTGGTTGAAAAACCGGGTGAGGACTCCCCATGAAAATAACACTTGTGCTAAGCTTGCTCACATAGCAGTAAATATCTTAAATAGATTAACAGCATATTCAACACAGCAGTGAATTAAATGAGCAAACAGACTATATCTTAGGAATGAAAACAGGATTTAACATTATGAAAATACTTTCCATTGTAATTCCCTACATTAACAAATCAAAGGAGTCTATTAGTTTGCTAGGGCTGCCATAACAAATTACCACAGCAGACTGGGTGGTTTAAACAATAGAACTTTATTTCCTTATAATTCTGGAGGCTAGCGGCCCAAGATCAATGCAATGGCAGGGTTGGTTTCTTCTGAGGCCTCTTTTCTTGGCTTGCAGATGGCTGTTTTCTCCCTCTATCTTCACAAGCTCTTTCCTTTATGTGTCAACTGTGTTCTAATCTCTTCTCATAAGGACACCAATCATTCTGGATTTGGGCCCACCCATATGACCTCGTTTTACCTTAATTACCTTTTTAAAGCTCCTGTCTCCAAACTTGGTCACATTCTGAGCTACTAGGATTTAGGAATTCAACATATGAATTTTGGGGTACACAATTCAGCCTGTAACAGAAGAAAAAAAACATGTGATTACATTAATGGGTACAGAAATAAAAAACTCAGAAACTCAGCACAAGTTCATGGGAAATCTTTTAGCAAGGTAAGATCACAAGGTGATTTCCATTGCCTGAAATCTACAGCATCATGCGTTAATGTGAAATGTTAGAAGCATTTCCATTAAAATCTAGGAAAAGACACAGATATATGCTATCACCTCTACTGTTCAAAACTACACTGGAACACAAAGCCAGAGCTGTGGATATCTAAGTAAGAGGTATGACTATTGAAAAGAAAGATACTATTTGGTGATATGATCACCTATGTAGACAATTCTAAGGAATAAGCATGTGGAATATTCAAATGAATAAGAAACTTCAAAAGATAGTGTAAGTTCACTATAGCAAAAGCAAGAGCCTTGCCACACAAAAGCAATAATCAATTAGAGCATGTGATAGAAAATATCTCATTCACAACAGCAACAAAATCCAAAAATTACCTTAAACGAATCATTACAAAAATGTATGAGATCTTTATGGAAGCAACTATAAAAGTTTACTAACAGGGCACCTGGGTGGCTCAGTGGGTTAAGCATCTGCCTTCGGCTCAGATCATGATCCCAGGGCCCTAGGATCGAGTCCGGCATCGGGCTCCCTGCTCCTCGGGGAGTCTTCTTCTCCCTCTGCCCCTCTCCCCCGCTCGTGCTCTCTCTCTCAACAATAAATAAATAAAATCTTTTTAAAAAAAGTTTACTAACAGATTCAGATAAAATAAGTCCCAAACAGAGCAGTATATCATACTCATTGATGGAATACACATCATCGTAAAGATGTCAATTCTTATTTACAGACTTAATGTCTTACCTGTAGATAACAAGATGACAATAGAGCTTCAGCTACTGTCTTCTCTCAGAATCAGGCCCAGAAAACTATAGAAGGGAGAATAAAAACAAATATCAATAATAAAATTTAAACAACAAAACATGAGAAACCCCTAGGGGAGAGTGAGGACTGTGTTGAACTAGTACTTGTGTTTGGGGTGAGGGAGTTCTGGGCCTAAGAGAAGTTGGGGAGACTTTGTGGCTTGTAATAATAGAAGGCAGATGGCAGGATAGGGAGGAGCAAGCCTTTTAAACTTCTGCTTCATTGCAGAAATCTGAGACGGCACCTCAGAGCACAGATGCCAGGAGCCCTGGGGTAATGTCAGGACAGCAGGGAAGACGGGGTTGATTGAGGCAGTATGACTCCAGTCTGCTAATAATCATCTGAAACCATACTAGTGAGTAAGGACTGCTTTTTAAAATATTCTAGCAGAATATAAAGTATGAACTAAAAACGGAATAGTGGGTATCACAATGAATCATCCATAGTAAGGATAGGTATTTTTTTCACGAAAAAATATATTACATGTACACTTTGGAGAGATGTAAAATGTATAATATATTTCTCACTCTGAATGAAGTATATAAAAAAGAAAATCACTGCACTGGACAATGTAATAACAGATAAACTCAAAAGAGGTAGGACCTTCCCAAATCATGCTGTTCAGCCTCTTCTATGTAGAAAGAAAATTTTTTAGAATAAAAAGTTTCCAAAGTCTAAGTCTGTCCGGTGAAGAAACCTTATGGGAAGTTGGGCTTCTCTGTCACGGGTGCTGCTACTACCCCACCTGGCATCTAGCCTGGAACCTGAAACTATTCTCTGTAAGAGTTGCACTTGAACAAATGGTCAAAGCTGGCAGGAAGGGGTAATTTCCTACATGGTATTTAATAGAGAAGCCAGGATACAAGATGAGGACCCTCAAGAGAGAACTAAGGGGTCCACCCATTCCAGAACAGAGGGTATCCCACAGAATCCTGCCTCACTGCTGGTGTTAGTCCTGGGAGACTGTAGGCAGGGGTCCCAGGCTGAGCAGCCCTCCCTCATTTCCAGCTTGGGGGTCTCAGGAAGCTGGGAGCTTTGGTCTGAGGGTGGCAGACAGGTCAGCAAATGGAGGACTCCAGACCTTGCTAGTTGACAAGGTGAGGACCTGCAGGAGGATTTGAGGGCCTGAAGAAACCTGCCCTGTTTCTGTGGTTAGCTCTGGGACTGGATGTGCTCAAAAGAAGGGAGGGGTTGGTCCCCGCCAAACATCAAGGTGAGGATCCTGAGGGAGGACTAAATAGACCCAGGCCCCAGATAGAGGAAGTGCCACAGAATCTAGCCTTTTACCTGCTTTCAGACCTGGGAGGCCCTAGAGCATGGTGGCCAAATGGGGTGTCCCCTGAAGTCCCACTGGGGCATCAGGGAGAGGTGAGAACTTTGATGTGAGGGGCCCAGTTTCATGTCAGCAGAAGGGAGGGGACTCAGGTTCTGCCAGGCATCCAGAGGAGGATCTTGAGGGAGGATTGTGAAGATTCCCCAGACTGAGGGGGACCCACAGAAAGCTGCCCATGTAATGAGAATGGGGGATCCCAGGCAGGTCAGTCAGGCAGAAGTGCCCCCTCTTTTGACAGAGGGAGTCTTGGAAATGAGGGCCTTGTACTGAGGGGTGCATCAGATCTGCAAAAGGGAGGACATGCAAGCCCTGTCGTTAGTAAAGATAAATGCCCTGGACACGTCCCAGGATATGCCTACAATCTCAGATGGAAGGGTGGTGACAGGGGGCTTGCCCTGCACCTGACATCAACCCTCAGTTGCCCTGGTGCAGAAGGGCCCATAAGATGCTCCCTCGCTTCCACCTTGATGTTCTTGGGAAGGGGAAGGGCTCCTTCTGGGGCCGGTGAGCTCAGCTCAGAGAGGGAAGTGGCTCAGGCTGTGCCAGGAGTCAAGATGAGGACCCTGAGCTAGGACTGAGGGGTTTCTCCACCCCAGATATCACCCTACCCATGAGGTTATCCCGGGGAGACCCCGGGCAGAGTTCCCATATGTGGCGTGTCTGGACTTTCGTGTGGGGTGTGTGAGGGACTTGGGGCTAGCTCTGAGTGGAGCAGACAGGTCAGAAGAGAGACGAATCCTAGGCTCTGCCAGGCTTCGAGGTGAGGACC
>NW_027397126.1:4148742-4156943 GCF_003265705.2 Callorhinus ursinus
CGAGCTCTGCCCTGCCGGTGCCATCAGTCCTGGAAAGCCACGGGCACAGGTGGTCGGATTTGGTGTTCCATGACTTTCGTCTTGGGATTCTGGGGCACCTGGGGCTTTCTTTGAGGGGTGCGGATTTAGGTTAAAAGAGGGAGGAATCCCAGGCTCTGCGAGGCTTCGAGGTGAGGACCCTGAGGGAGGAGGTGGAGACGTCCCTCCACTGAGATGGGGGCTGAGGCTTGCCCAGCCATCAACCCTGGGAAACCGCAAACAGAGGTGGTCAGATATGGCATGTCGTGACTTACACTTCGGGAGTCTGGGGGACATGACGCTTTGTCTGAGGTGCTTCCGACTCAGATCAGCACAGGGACAGCCTCGGGTATTTCCCGGCACAGGTTGAGGACCCTGAAGGAGGGTGGAGGCTCTGCGCACTGCAGATGGAAGTGTGTGTGGTGGCAGGGGGGCGGCAAGCCCTGCCATGCACTTGCTGTTAGCGCTGAGAAACCGCAGGCACGGGTTCCGAATATTTTGTCTCGACTTTCATTTTGGGAGTCTGAGGGACATGAGACTTGTTAGAGCTGGACTCGGGTCAGCGGAGGGACGCGTCCCAGGTCTTGCCCGCACAAGGTAGCACCCCGAGGGAGGAGACCTCTCACCATAGAATGGGTGCGCTGCCCCCACCCCGCCCCTTTTGTCAGCCCCGGATGTGTTGTATCCAGACCCCCATCTTGGGAGTCTGAGAGACGTGAGGCTTTTTTTGATGGAAGCCGATTCAAGTTGCCAGAGGGAGAAGTCCCAGGCCGTGTCAGGCATTAAAGTGAGGACTCTGAGAAAGGACTGAGAGGAGCTCTCACTGCACAGGGGTGCCCCAACCCTTCTTGCCTGTCCCTGTTGTTTGCCCGGAAGGCTCCATGCAGGCCCCGGTGTGATGTATCCAAATGTGGTGTATCTGGACATTCATCTTTGGAGCCTGAGGGAATGAGGCTTTTCCTGAGGGGGTGCAGGCTCAGGTCAGTAGAGGGAGGAGTCCTAGGCCCTGTCAGGCATCAAGTTGAGGACCCTGAGGGAAAAGTGCAGGGACCTCCCAATCCAGACCGTGGGGGCCCCTTATGAGCCTGCCCCTTGTGTCAGCCCTGAGAAGACTTGAACAGGGCTGTGGAGCACAGGGGCAATTCTTTATCCCCCGGCTTACTTCTCTGGCATCTCAAGGAGATGGTGGCCATGGCTTGAGGGCCCATCCTCAGGTCAGCAGAAGGGAGGGGATGCAGACCCTGTCAAGAATAAATATGAATACTTTTAGGATGGATATTGGGACCTTCTACTGCAGACAGAGGGACTCTACTCTGCCCCCGCTGTCAGCCACGGGAGGACTCAGCAGTGGTGGTCAGATGTGGTGTGCCCTCAGTTCTTCCAGGGAGTGGTGGGGCTTGTCTCATGGCAGCGAGGCCTTCGTCTGAGGGGGCAATATAAATACTTTAAGGGAAGACGGAAGATATCCTCCCACTGCAGAACAGACGGGATTCAGCCCCTGCTGTGAGCCTTAGGAGGTGACAGGATGTGGCTTCTCTTTACTTTTGTTTGGAGGTTCTCAAGGGAATGAGAACCTAGGTCTGAAGGGGCAAGGGCAGCTTCATAAAGGGAGGAATCCCAGGCCCCACCAGGGTTCAGTTTAAGGACTCAGGGCACCCCCTTCATCAGAGCAGATGGGACCTAGTGCTTCTCCACCCTTGCTGTCAACATGGGAGGACCAGAAGCATAGTTACTGGATGTAGCCACCCCTCCATTTTTTCTGGCGGGGGAGTCCCAGGGAAGTGAAAACCTTGGTCTGATGGGTGTAGCCTGAGTGCAGTAGAGGGAGGAATACTGTGCTCTGTCAGGTGTCAAGATGAGGACTCTGAGGGAGGATTTAGAGGACCTCTCATCCTATAGAGAGAGGTCTTACAGAAACTTGCCCCTGCCATTAGCCCTGGGAGGCCACACAGCAGGGTTGCCAAATATAGTGCTTCTTGATTTCCACTTTGGGGGTCTGAGGGAGGTGAGGCTGTTTCTGAGGGTTGTAACTTCAGGTTAATAGAGGGTAGAGTCCAGGTCCTGCCAGGCATCAAGGAGAGGACCATGAGGGAGGATTGAGAGGACCTTCCACCCCAGGTAGATGTGGTCTTGGTCTACCTTGAAAATACCCCAAGAGAGAGGAGGCCCCAGCCATGCCCTGCCCCTCCTGTCAACCCCAGGAGTCCACAGGCAAGGTTGGCTAGATGTGACATTTCCTTACTTTTGTCTGGGGGAGAGTCTTAGAGAGGTGAGGACCTTGGTCTGAGGAGGTGACACATCAATTCAGAAGAGGGAGGAGTCCCGGGCTCTGTCAGGAATCAAGGTAAGGACCCTTGGTGAAGCCTGAAACCACCCCCCTCCCTGAAAAGAAGGATGTCACAGAATCTCAGCCCTGGGAGGATCTGAGCAGGGTGGCTGGGTGGGAAGAACTCTCAATTCGGCTATAGACTCTACCAAGAATCAAGGGGATAGAGGGGCTCATGGAGGTGAGGTCTTGGTTGGAGGGGGAGACTTCAGGTCAGCAGAGGGTAGGATAGGCCTTGCCAGGAGTACAGGCAGGAGTGGCTGGATTTGGTGTCTTTTTACTTTTGTTTGGAGTATCCCAGGGAGGTGAAGGGCTTGGTCTGAGCTGGTGACATCAACAGAGAGAGGAATCCCAGGATCTGTGACAAGTCAAGGTAAGGTAAGGACCTTGAAGGAAGACTAAGGGCACCCCCATCCCAGACAGAGGAGCCTCACAGAAACTTCACCCTGTCCCCACTGTCCACCCTGGGAGGATCTGGCTAGGAATGCCCAGATGTGGTACATCCTCGCTTCCTGCATGGGGTAGGTGGAGGTATCTCTGGGAAGTGAGACCTTGGTCTGAGAGGGTGATTTCAGGTCACCAGAGGAAGTGGGCCCAGGCCCTGCCACAAGTAAAGAATACCTTGAGGGAAGATAGATGGAACCCCTCCTCCAATCTGGGACAGATGGGGCCTAGCCCCTGATGTCAGCCCTGGGAGACCCTGGGAAGTAGTGGCTGGCTGTGATGTCTCTTTACTTTTGTCTTGAGGGACTTGGAGCTGAGGTCTTTAGTCTAAGTGTGAAGGCAGGTCAGCTGAGAATCCACATCACGTCAGAAGAGGAAGGAGTCCCAAGCTCTACCAGGAGTCAAGGTAAGGACCTTTGGTGAGGAACAAAGGTACTTCCCACCCCAGAAAGAAGAGACCCCGTAAAGACTGGCTTACTTCTTTTCTCAGCCCTGGGACAACCCAAGCAGGGTTGCCTGGATATAGTATGCCCTCACTTTCCCAAGGTGAGGGAGGTGTCCCAGAGAGGTGAGGTCATGGCCTGAGGGGTGATATTCAGTCAGCAGGGAGTAGCCCAGGCTGTGCCAAGAGTAAAGATGAATGCCATGAAGGGAGGATTGAGGATAGTCCCACCACAGAACAGGTGGGGCCCTCCCCTTGTGTCAGCACTGGAAGGATCTAGCAAAGGTGACAAGATGTGGTGCCTCTTTTTTGTGCAGGGGTTCTCAGGAAGGTGAGGGTCTTGCTCTGAGGAGGAGACACATCAGGACAGCAGAGGGAGGAGTCCCAGTCTCTGCCAGGGTTTAAGATAGAGACCCTGAGTGAGGACTGAAGGCATACACAGCCCTGCCCTGCCCCTGCTGTCAGCTCTGGGAGGTCCTGGGGCATAGTGAACAGATATGGTGTGCCCTCACTCCCTTCTTGGTGGTGTCAGGGAGGTGAAGGCTTGTTCTGAAGGGGCCAGACTTAGGAAAACAGAAGGAGGAGTCCCACGTTCTACCAGGCATCAATGTGAGGAATGAGGGTAACTCTCAGGTAGGAGAGAGGGATTCTCACAGACTTGGGCCACCCTTGCTGTCATCCAGGGAAGCCCTGGGCTTGTATGGTCAAATGTGTTGCTCTTTCACTTCCTTCTCATTGGTCTCAGGAATGTGAGCTCCTGTTCTGAAAATTTTACCTTACACTAGCAGAGGCAGGGATGTTGGGGAGGGGTTGGCCACAGTGCCATGGTGGGGGGGGTGGGTGGGCATGCCTTGTTAGGGGAAAGGTGAGAACCTTAGCACAGAGGGGATCATCCACTGCAGGATAGTAGGGATCTCCCAGAGCCTGGTCCCTCCTCCCTGTTCAGGGCTCCAGAACTATGAGGTGAGGTCTTGGTGTGAGGCACATGTCCTCAGGTCAGCAGAGCAGAGGAGGATTAGGCAGTGCTAGGAGCCAAGGTGAGGTACACACCTTGAATGTCTACTAAGGACTCCACCCATGTCAGAACAGAAGGGACCCCAGAGTGCCCAACTTCACCTGCCCACAGTCAGCTCTGGAAGACTTGAGCTGTGCTGGCTGGCTGCACCCTGAAGAGCTTTCTCATATCCTCCTATAGGTTTCTAGGAAACAAACTGTCCAGGAAGACAGAAGTTCTGTGAGGCCCTAGAGCACCCCCCAAAGAGCCTGTAAGTTGGCCTTTGTCAGAGCTGCCAAGGGTGTTTCTCTGCTGAGACCACTAACCCTCTTCCTCCCTCCCATAGGCCTGTGGTACCCCACCTCCCATTGTCTTGCTCATACTTCTTGCTACTGCCAACAAGAGTCATCATGCCTCACCCTCCAAAGCGTCTACGCCTCACATTTGAGCCAGACTTTCAAACCCAAAGTGAGATACAAGGCCTAGAAGTGGCAGATGTTCTTGTAGCTGAGGATGAGGAGGAGACTTCCTCTATTTCCAGTTGCTCTTTCAACTTCTCTTACCCCTCCACCTCTGCCTCCCCGCCTTCCTCTCCTGTAATCCCAGCCTCCCTAGAGGTGGAGGAGGAAGAGGAGCCTGCTGCAACACTGAGTCCTCCCCAGAGTCCTCAGAGCTCCTGCTCCTTCTCTGCATCATGGAGCACATCAGGAGTCTCCAACAGCCAAGAAGAAGAGGATACAAGTTCCCCTCACACCTCAAAAGTCACCAAATCTTTGCCCAGAGACGCACTAGATGAGAAGGTGGCTGATTTGGTGCATTTCATGGTCCTCAAGTATCGACTGAAGGAGCCCATCACAAAGGCAGAAATGCTGAAGATTGTCATCAAAAGGCACAAGAAACAATTCCCTGTGATCTTCAAGAAAGCGTCTAAATGTTTGGAGGTGATTTCTGGCATTGATGTGAAGGAAGTGGACCCTACCACCCACTCCTATGTCCTTGTCAACTCCCTGGACCTCACCCATGATGAGATGCTTAGCGACAACCACAGCATACCTAAAAATGGTCTCCTGATAATCATTCTGGGTGTGATCTTCATAGAGGGCAATTGTGCCCCTGAGGAAGACATCTGGGATTTCCTGAATATGATGGGAGTGTATGCTGGGAGGGAGCATTTCATTTATGGGGAGCCCAGGAAGCTCATCACCAAAGATTGGGTGCAGGAGAATTATCTGGAGTACCGGCAGGTGCCTAACAGTGATCCTCCATGCTATGAATTCCTGTGGGGTCCCAGGGCTCATGCTGAAACCAATAAGATGAAAGTTCTGGAGTTTTTGGCTAAGATCAAAGGGATTGACCCCATTTCCTTCTCATGCTGGTATGAGGAGGCTTTAAGAGATGAGGAACAGAGAGCCCAGCCCAGAATTGGTTCTGTGGATAATACTACTGCTATGTTCATTGCACAGCATTGGTCAGCAGCTTCTCCTGACCCAACTGAAGAGTGAGCCCAGATATTCATGTTGTATTTGAAGAGGTCAGTCCTGGCTCTGAGTAGAGGAGGGTCAGGATCAGGCTAGGGAGAACACAGTATACAACTTTGTGTTCCTTTTCTATGTGGATGATTTGGAAGTTTATCTTTTTTTCCTTTTGGTATTCTTCAAATGCTGTTTTTTTTTTTAATAGAAGGTTTATTAGCTTTAGAATCTAAGTATATAAATGAATTTGTCACACACCTATTGCTATTTTACAAAACAAACTGGGGAACCTTCCCTCTTATTTTGTGTTCTGGAACAAGATAACATGATACTGGAATAGGAATTTCCTTGGAAATGTGAAAGAAAATGGAGAAAAAATGTAAAATGTGGTTAATTTTTGGATTCCCTTAACCACTTTAGTTTATTGTTCTGTAAAATTAAAAGATACATACCTGGATTCGCTTGGCTTACTGAAGAAAGTAGGCATAATCCTAATAAATCTTATTTTAAAAAACCTTGCTTACTGACTCATTTATTCGCCAAACATTAATTGGATATTTTCTCCTTGGAAAGCACTGTGTTAATAGTGGAAATACTAGGATAAACAAGACACACCCCTAATCATAAAATGGTAGATGCTAGGGGCAGCAATCATCAGGAAGATGGTGAGATGTCTTCGAATACCTAAAGAACAAATAAAAACAAGGAGTGATGAGGTAGATCTCCAGATGCGAGCAGTCAAGTAGAAATGCCCAAAGCTGAGGCAGTTTAGGGCTTTGGGAAACTGCAATTCCTGCTGTGGGTGGTAGCAGGGGCCAGACTGTCAGGTGATGTGTTCTAGAAGTGACAGAAAAGCCTGGAAAACCGCTTACTAGTTCTTTTGTATCATGGATAAGCTGGAGAAATCTCCACCTGGACCAAGTATGGAAGATATTCTGAACTCTTATCTCAGTGCAGTTAACACAGGGCACTTAACTAGGTGTTCTGTATACAGCATCTGCAATGATTTCTTGAGAACAGAGTGATATTCCCTTGAGGTGGTATCCAGAAGCCACTAAGCTAGCACTCTTCCCTAACCAGAGCCCACTCCATTAGAATAACATTAAAGGTAGGTTATCTTGAGTGTAATTTGGCTAAATCTAAGCAGATCTAAGTTTTGGTGGGAGTAAAATGATTGAAAATAGTGTTTTCGATGGATGAACAGCTAGGAGGGAAGGAAGGAGTTGGTCTTTGACTCAAATTTTGGGAACGTTTTAGTTATATCAGCTGAGAAAGACTAGCACATAGCCAAATTATATATCCTCTAAGAGGGAAAATTTAATGAATTTTATTTGTGAAGCAACATTTTTGCCTAATTTGGCATTCTGACTCCTATTGAGCTACATATTATCTGAGATGTCCTGGATGAGCACAAAATCCCAGAGGAGAGGGCAGTAGGGTCTGGGGACAAAATAATATTAGAAATAACTTCTATTTACTAAAGATCTGATAAATGCCAGGCACTGTACCAGATACTTTACATACATTCCAGCTGTCTTAGAAGACAGGGCTCATTAAACCCATTTTACAGATGATGAATCTAAGGCTCACAGCGACTGGTAATTTCCCCAAGATTATACTGCTAGTAAGTGATGGGGCTGGGACTAGAACCCTGGTCTTAATTCATCTAGGGTCCATGTTGGTTCCACTCATTGCCTGAGGCAGGACTTCTGTTGCTTAGCCAATTCTCAGTACTCCATAATGTCTCTCAGGCAGCAAAAAGAAGGACCATGTGACAAGGTACTAAAAGCAGGCCCCTAAAGAAAGAAGAAGAAATGAGAATAAAACATAATTTGGGAACTGACTAAACCTTATTTATCTAGGGTCCTCCTGCTCTTAACCCTATGATACATTAATAGCTAATCCTGACCAGCTGCCTGCATTTGTGTCCAGTCCTAGCAAATTCCTAAATTACAGCATCTTCCCCCTTATCTTCCCCAGTGTGCCCTCCTGTCCAATTCTGGAACCTGGCCGACTGACCAGCTCTTCATTGTCTTCTCTGAAGTCTGTGCTTTGCTCCCAATGGGCAACCCAGAACCACTTGCCGTCCCCCTAACATAGAATATTCCTACCCTTGGGCGCCTGGGTGGCTCAGATGGTTAAGCGTCTGCCTTCGGCTCAGGTCATGATCCCGGGGTTCTGGCATCGAGTCCCGCATCAGGCTCCCTGCTCCTTGGCAGCCTGCTTCTACCTCTGCCTCTCTCTCTCTCTGTCTCTCGTGAATAAATGAAGTCTTAAAAAAAAAAAAAGAATATTCTTACCCTTGCAAAAGTCCCCTGCCTCTCCCAAACATCACTCTGGAACCCTGATAGCAACAGCCCCATGAGCTTAAAAGTTTGATTTGGACAAGTGTTTTAATTGATCCGTAGTAAGTGGAACGGTGACCCTTCAAAAGATATGTCCAAGGCCTAATTTCCACTATAGATTTCCCTCTCTATCTGAAAGTAGAGCATTCCTATGAAAACT
>NW_027397126.1:4166943-4183955 GCF_003265705.2 Callorhinus ursinus
ACTCCTTGATTTGTCTCTCTTCTGTCTTGTTGTTGGTGTATAGGAATGCCACTGATTTCTGTGCATTGATCTTATATCCTGCTACTTTACTGAATTCCTGTATGAGTTCTAGCAGTTTTGGGGTGGAGTCTTTTGGGTTTTCCACATACAGTATCATATCATTTGCAAAGAGTGAGAGTTTGACTTCCTCTTTGCCGATTTGGATGCCTTTGATTTCTTTTTGTTGTCTGATTGCTGTGGCTAGGACTACTAATACTATGTTGAATAGCAGTGGTGAGAGTGGACATCCCTGCCGCATTCCTGACCTTAGGGGAAAAGCTCTCAGCTTTTCCCCATTGAGAATGATATTCGCTGTAGGTTTTTCATAGATGGCTTTTATGATATTGAGGTATGTATCCTCTATCCCTATACTCTGAAGAGTTTTGATCAAGAAAGGATGCTGTACTTTGTCAAATGCTTTTTCTGCATCTATTGAGAAGATCATATGATTCTTGTTCTTTCTTTTGTTAATGTATCGTATCACGTTGATTGATTTGCGGATGTTGAACCAGTCTTGCAGCCCAGGGATAAATCCCACTTGGTCATGGTGAATAATCCTTTTAATGTACTGTTGGATCCTATTGGCTAGTATTTTGGTGAGAATTTTTGCATCCATGTTCATCAAGGATATTGGTCTGTAATTCTCCTTTTTGATGGGGTCTTTGTCTGGTTTGGGGATCAAGGTAATGGTGGCCTCATAAAATGAGTTTGGAAGTTTTCCTTCCATTTCTATTTTTTGGAACAGTTTCAGGAGAATAGGTATTAATTCTTCTTGAAATATTTGGTAGAAGTCCGCTGGGAAGCCATCTGGCCCTGGGCTTTTGTTTGTTGGGAGATTTTTGATGACTGCTTCAATTTCCTTAGCGGTTATAGGTCTGTTCAGGTTTTCTATTTCTTCCTGGTTCAGTTTTGGTAGTTGATACATCTCTAGGAATGCACCCATTTCTTCCAGGTTATCTAATTTGCTGGCACAGAGTTGCTCATAATATGTTCTTATAATTGTTTGTATTTCTTTGGTGTTGGTTGTGATCTCTCCTCTTTCATTCATGATTTTGTTGATTTGTGTCCTTTCTCTTTTCTTTTTGATAAGTCTGGCCAGGGGTTGATCAATCTTCTTAATTCTTTCAAAGAACCAGCTCCTAGTTTCATTGATCTGTTCTACTGTTCTTTTGGTTTCTAGTTCATTGATTTCTGCTCTTATCTTTATTATTTCTCTTCTCCTGCTGGGTTTAGGCTTTAGTTGCTGTTCTTTCTCCAGCTCCTTCAGGTGTAGGGTTAGGTTGTGTATTTGAGACCTTTCTTGTTTCTTGAGAAAGGCTTGTATTGCTATATACTTTCCTCTCAGGACTGCCTTTGCTGTATCCCAAAGATTTTGAACAGTTGTGTTTTCATTTTCATTGGTTTCCATGAATTTTTTTAATTCTTCTTTAATTTCCTGGTTGACCCATTCATTCTTTAGTAGGATGCTCTTTAGCCTCCATGTATTTGAGTTCTTTCCAACTTTCCTCTTGTGATTGAGTTGTAGTTTCAAAGCATTGTGGTCTGAAAATATGCAGGGAATGATCCCAATCTTTTGGTACCGGTTGAGACCTGATTTGTGAATTAGGATGTGATCAATTCTGGAGAATGTTCCATGGGCACTAGAGAAGAATGTGTACTCTGTTGCTTTGGGGTGGAATGTTCTGAATATGTCTGTGAAGTCCATTTGGTCCATTGTGTCATTTAAAGTCTTTATTTCCTTGTTGATCTTTTGCTTAGATGATCTGTCCATTTCAGTCAGGGGGGTGTTAAAGTCCCCCACTATTATTGTATTGTTGTCAATGTGTTTCTTCACTTTTGTTATTAATTGCCTTATATAATTGGCTGCTCCCCTGTTCGGGGCATAGATATTTACAATTGTTAGATCTTCTTGTTGGATAGACCCTTTAAGTAGGATATAGTGTCCTTCCTCATCTCTTATTACAGTCTTTGTTTTAAAATCTAATTTGTCTGATATAAGGATTGCCACTCTAGCTTTCTTTTTGGTGTCCATTAGCATGGTAGATGGTTTTCCACCCCCTCACTTTCAATCTGGGGGTGTCTTTAGGTCTAAAATGAGTCTCTTGCAGACAGCATATGGATGGGTCTTGTTTTTTAATCCAATCTGATAGCTTGTGTCTTTTGATTGGGGCATTTAGCCCATTTAGATTCAGGGTAGCTATTGAAAGGTATGAATTTAGTGCCATTGTATTGCCTGTAAGGTGACTGTTACTGTATATTGTCTCTGTTCCTTTCTGATCTATGCTGCTTTTAGGCTCTCTCTTTGCTTAGAGGACCCCTTTCAATATTTCTTGGAGGGGTGGTTTCGTGTTTGCAAATTCCTTTAGTTTTTGTTTGTCTTGGAAGCTTTTTATTTCTCTTTCAATTTTCAGTGAGAGCCTAGCTGGAAATAGTATTCTTGGCTGCATATTTTTCTCGTTTATTGCTCTGAAGATATCATGCCAGTCCTTTCTGGCCTTCCAGGTCTCTGTGGATAGGTCTGTTGCCAATCTAATGTTTCTACCATTGTAGGTTTCATATCTCTTCTCGTGAGCTGCTTTCAGGATTTTCTCTTTGTCTCTGAGACTTGTAAGTTTTACTATTAGATGTCGGGGTGTTGACCTATTATTATTGATTTTGAGGGGGGTTCTCTGTGCCTCCTGGATTTTGATGCCTGTTTCCTTCCTCACATTATGGAAGTTCTCTGCTATAATTTGCTCCAATATACCTTCTGCCCCCTTCTCTCTTTCTTCTTCTTCTGGGATCCCAATTATTCTAATGTTGTTTTGTCTTATCGTATCGCTTATCTCTCGAATTCTGCCCTCGTGATCCTGTAGTTGTTTCTCTCTCCTTTTCTCAGCCTTTTTATTTTCCATCATTTGGTCTTCTATATCACTGATTCTCTCTTCTGCCTCATTTATTCTAGCAGTTAGTGCCCCCATTTTTTATTGCACCTCATTAATAGCCTTTTTGATTTTGACTTGGTTAGATTTTAGTTCTTTTATTTCTCCAGAAGGGGTTTCTCTAATAACTTCCATGCTTTTTTCAAGCCCAGCTAGTATCTTTAAAGTCATGATTCTGAACTCTAGGTCCGACATCGTACTAATGTCCGTATTGAGTAGGTCCCTGGCTGACGGTACTATCTCTTGTTATTTTTGCTGAGGTGATTTTTTTCGTCTTGTCATTTTGTCCAGAGGAGAATAGATGAATGAGAGAACAAAATGCTAACAGGTTAACAAGTCCCCAGCAAATATACTCTAAACAAATCAGGAAAGACCTGTAAACAGGGGAAAAGAAAGGGAAAGAAAGAAAAAAGAAAGAGAAAAGAAAGAAGAAAACCCAAAACAAAAAGAAAAAGATAAAAACAAAAACAGAACAATACAAAAAAACCAGAATATGATCAAATATGATCAGGCTAGTGCATAGATCAGTGCCACACACTAGATTTTGGGCATATTTTGGTCTGTTAGAAAAAAGTGCCTCCTAAAATTTTAAATGAAGAAAGACATATATGTACAAAATAAGGGTTGATACTATGAAGGGATGGAAGATGACTGTAAGGATGAAAATTATAAAAGATTTTATAAAAGCGATTGATAAGAAGTTGTTTGAAAAAAGAATGAAGAAAATTTAAAAAAAAAGAAAAGAAAAAGAAAAATGAAAGAAAAAACAAGTTAGAGAATGTGATCAGGCAGGAGACTAGAACAATGCCATACACTAGTGACTTAGGGTATATTTTGACCTGTTAGAAGAAACTGTATCTCAAAATTTTAAAGAGAGAACAATTTATATGCCAAAAATAAGGGTAACTACTATGAAGGGATAAAATATGACTCTACAAATGAAAAATAAAAAATGTTTTTTTAAAAAAAGGGATTGATAAGATGTTGGTTGAAAAAGGAAAAAGAAAAATTAAAAAAAAACAGTTAAAAAATTAACTTTGAAAAACTAATGAATCATGTTTAAAAAAGCCATGAAGTCTATGTGCAGTATTCCCCTAGCTCTGGAGTTCTCCCGTTCTCCTTGATCGGTAAACTTGGTCTTGGCTTGCTGGCTGTTTGTCTTGATCTTCTGCGGGAGGGGCCTGTTGCCGTGGTTCCCAAATGTCTTTGCTGGAGGCGGAATTGCCCCGCCCTTGTCGGTCCTGGCTAAGCAAGCTGCTCGGGTTTGCACTCAGGAGCTTTTGTTCCCTGCAAGCTCTGGTACAGCTTTGGAGGACCAGGGTGAAAATGGTGGCCTCTCAATCTCCACTCGGAGGAGCTGAGAACTCGCGGCCCTGCTCCTCAGTGCGCCCCCAGAGAAAAGCAATCATTCCTGTCTCTCCGGTCTCCGGCTGCACTGCGTGCTCACCTGGCCTGTGACCGAGTGTTTCTATCTCTGGCACTCGACCCTGTGTGGAGTCTCCAAACCCAGCAGATCCCTGCGGTGCCCTTCTGTGCCACTCCTCCTGGGGGAGGAAGGGGAGTCTCCCCGGATCTGCCGCTTGTTGGGTCCCTCATGGAGGAGCAGTGGCCTGACTGGGCCGCGGATCACAGTTTATGGCCACCCCGAGCTGAGAGCCCGCGCCTCGGCTCCGTCTCTGCAGCCGGCTTCCCCGCCTCGATACCTGGGAGCTTTGCCGCACTCAGGCACCCCTGGTCTTTCTGTGACCCTGAGGGTCCTGAGACCACACTGTCCCGCGAGGGTTCCACCCCCCGCTTAGCCACTGGAGAGATGTCCCTCAGTGGAGCCGGCTTCTAAAAGTTCCGATTTTGTGCTCCGCGGCTCTATCAGTTGCCAGAAGCGGCCGACGGAGGCCCTCTCCCCCGCCGTCTATCCTTCCGAATAATGCCTCGGATTCACTTCTCCGCATGTCCTACCTTTCAGAAAGTGGTCGCTTTTCTGTTCAGAGAGTTGTTGCTACTCTCTTCTTCAGTCTCCTGTTGAGTTTGTAGGTGTTCAGAATATTTTGATCCCTATTCAGCTGAATTCCTGAGACCAGACGAAATCCAGGTCTCCTACTCTTCCGCCATCTTGCTCCATCCCGCAATTACCATTAATTTATAAGGAAAATGTTTTTAGCATTCCCAGACCCCAACAATAACCTCTCTTAGGCTTTTCTGATACCTTAGGACACATCATGGTAACAGATGTACAAAATAAATCAAGATAAAGTACAGATGCTCAAAGATAACTTCAAAGGTATGGTGGCTTGATGCTGAGATGCCAAGTGTAGTTCCAGGGGGAAAGACCTCGGTGGTGCCACCCTCTCTGCTTGGGGTGCTGCCTCTTTATAGAGGCACTTTATAGAGGCTGCCTCTTTATAGGGCTCACTGCAAAACAAATGCTGAACTCTATATTTTTGTTTTTCACCTTTTTTTCTTAAAAGCAAATATCCTCTTGGAATTTCTTTCAGCTAGTGAAAACAGGTACCAACATAGATCTTTCATAAAAATGAAGTGGCATAATGCAAACTTTCTAAAAATGGGGCATACCTGTATGTGTGTATGTGGCCTTATTAGGGAGTAGAGTTTTTGCAAATGTAATCACTTTAGGAATCTAGAGTTGTGATTATCTTGGATTTAGGGTGGACCCTAAAAACAATGAATGGTATAATAAGAAAAAGGAGATGGAGATTTAAACACACACACGGGGGAGCCTGGGTGGCTCAGTCAGTTAAGCGTCTGCCTTCGGCTCAGGTCGCGATCCAAGGGTCCTGGGATCGAGCCCCGCATCAGGCTCTCTGCTCAGCAGGAAGCCTGCTTCTCCCTCTCCTACTCCCCCTGCTTGTGTTCCCTCTCTCACTGTCCCTCTCTCTGTCAAATAAATAAATAAAATCTTTAAAAAAAAATAAACACACACACAGACATAGAGAAGGGGATGTGAAGATTGGAGTGATGCATCTGAAAGGGAAGGAATGTCAAGGTTTTCCTGGCAATCACCAGAAGCTAGGAGAAAGCCATGAGATAGAATTCTTCTTCAAAGTCTGCAGAAGGTACCAACTTGCTGGCACCTTCATTTTGGACCGTTGGCCTCCCGAACTGTGAAAGAATAAATTTCTACTGTTTTAATCCTGTCAGTTTGTGGTAATTTGTTACGGCAGCCCTAGGGAGCTAATATATTGTCATCCGCCTTGGGTGTATTTAAAAACCTCTCAGTGTTTTCCAGATGGGCTTGTGAGTAGGGTCTGATGTGATGTGTAATGTACTGGTTATTGGGATATAATTCTGAAGTCAGATTATTTTTGAAACCACCCTGATATTTGCAGTAGGATTTTAATGGGATGTATTTTTTGGAATTGTCCACCGAACACATACACAGACAAATGAGTTTACCATGTGTTTAAAACCCAAAGCCTCAAAACAAAATAAAAAACAAAACAGGAGGAGTTGAGATGGCAGAGGAGTAGAGGGACCCTAAGCTTGGTCTCGCAAATACAGCTAGTTATCAATCATTCTGAACACCCAAGAAATCAGAGGTCTGGGAGAACAAATACTGTAAGTTTACAAGTAGAAAAATGACCACCTTTTGGAGGGTAAGAGGTGTGGAGACTTGAATCTGGTGTGATATTGCTGTGGATATGGTGGTGGGGACAGAACCTACTTATGGAGGCTACTGCAAAGTATTATAAGCAGTGGAGTGCAAAATCAGAACTTTTAGAAGTCTGTTAAAGTGGGGGACGTGCTTGGCTCAAAGGTGCTCAGGTGGCAAAGCAGGGCAAAATCCCAGGTGTGACACTGTGGTCTGAGGATCCCCTGGGTCACAAGAAGAACAGGTGGTGCTTAAGTGTTGCACTGTTCCCAGGCATAGGAGAGTGGTAGCTGGCTGAGAGCAAAGAGTCTAGGTGCTGGCTTTCTGCCCTGTATTGCCATAAACTGTGAACAACTGCATGGTTGTACGACCACTTTCCTGGGACTGGTCGGCAAAAAGCAGAAGCATGGTGAGACCCTCCTCAGGAGGAACAGCAGGTCCACATAGCAAGAGTCCCTAAAATTTGGAGATTTGAAACTCAGTTGTGTGCCTGAGATAAAAAAAAGCTCGGACCCAGGCAAGGTAAACACACGGTTCTGATGGAAACCGGAGAACCAAGAGTGATTGATTGCTCTTCTGTGAGGGCTCACTGAAGAGTGGCGGGGTGTGAATTTTCGGCTCCAGGGCTAGAGAGCTGGGTGCCGCCATAGTCATCTGGCCCATCAGTGCTGAAAGCCACGAGGGTGCAAAACAGTGCCACTTAGTGGAGTCCAGAGCTGCTTACACCAAGCCCCACCTCCCTGCACCCTGGAGGCACATTTCCAATAACGCCAGTCCACCTGAGAATCAGAGCAGAAGACTCTTCCCCCAGAAGACCAGCACAAATAACTAGTTCACACCAAGTTTACTGATCATACAGTGCTGCAAAGCTTCAGCTCTAGGGGAAAATAGTATCTAGCCTCCTTTGTACTTTTATTCTTTATTTTATTATTATTTTTCACTTATTTTCTTATTCTTTTTAAATTTTTATTACAAGATTTTAGTATATGTGCTGCCAAAGCGAGCACTTTATTACGAGATTTTAAAACAAAGTCTGTAATAAGAGATGAAGAAGGACACTATATCATAATAAAGGGGTCTATCCAACAAGAAGATCTAACAATTGTAAATATTTATGCCCCTAACTTGGGAGCAGCCAAATATATAAATCAATTAATAACAAACTTAAAAAACTCATTGATAATAATACAATAATAGTAGGGGACTTTAACAACCTACTCACAGCAATGGACAGATCATTTCTAAGCAGATCAACTAGGAAACAAGGGCTTTGAATGACACACACAGGACCAAATGGACTTAACAGATATATTCAAAGCATTTCATCCTAAAGCAGCAGAATACACCTTTTTTTCCAAGTGCACATGGAACTTTCTCCAGAATAGATGACATACTAGGTCACAAATCAGGACTCAACCTGTACAAAAAGACTGAAATCATGCCATGCATATTTTCAGACCACAGTGCTACAAAACTTGAAGTCAACCACAAGAAAAAATTTGGAAGGACCACAAATATATGGAGGCTAAAGAGCATCCTACTAAAGAATGAATGGTCAACCAGAAAATCAAAGAAGAAATTTAAAAAATACATGGAAACAAATGATAATGAAAATACAATAGTCAAAAACCTTCGGGATGCAGCAAAGGCAGTCCTAAAAGGGAAGTATATAGCAATACGGGTCTTTCATAAGAAGCAAGAAAAGTCTCAAATACACAACTTAACCTTACACCTAGAAGAGCTGGAAAACGAACAGCAAATAAAGCCTAAATCTAGCAAGAGAGGAGAAATAAAGTTTAGAGCAGAAATCAATGATATAGAAATTAAAAAAAAAAAAGTAGAACACATCAATGAAACCAGGACTGAGTTCTTTGAAAGAATTGACAAGTTTGATAAACCCCTAGCCAGACTTATCAAAAAGAAAAAAAGACACAAAATCATGAAAGAAAAAGGAGAGATCATAGCCAACACCACAAAAATACAAACCATTATAAGGGAATATTATGAGCAATTAAATGCCAACAAATTAGGCAATCTGGAAGAAATGGATAAAATCCTAGAAACACACAAACTATCAAAACTGAAACAGGCTGGGGCTCCTGAGTGGCTCAGTCAGTTAAGCATCTGCCTTCAGCTCAGGTCGTGATCCCCGGGTCCCAGGATTGAACCCCACATTGGACTCCCTGCTCAGCGGGGAGCCTGCCTCTCTCCATCCCTCTGCTTGCCACTCCCCCTGCTTGTGCTCTCTCTTTCAAAAAAATAAATAAAATTTAAAAAAAAAGAAAAAAAAAGAGGAATAAATAGAAAATCTGATCAGACCCATAACCAGCAAAGAAATTGAATTAGTCATCAAAAAATCTCCCAAAAAGCAAAAGTCCAGGGCTGGATGGCCTCCCAGGGAATTCTACCAAACATTTAAAGTAGAGATAATACTTATTATTCTCAAACTACTCCAAAAAATAGAAATGGAAGGAAAACTTCCAAACTCATTCTATGAAACCAACATTTTACCTTTATCTCAAAATCAGACAAAGACCCCACCAAAAAGGAGAATTACAAACCAATATCCCTGATGAACATGGATGTAAAAATTCTCACCCAGATACCAGTTAATTGGATCTGACAGTACATTAAAAGGATTATTCACCAGGACCAAGTGAGATATATTCCTGGGCTGCAGGGTTAGTTCAACATCTGCAAATCAATTGTGATACACCACATTAATAAAAGGAAGGATACGAACTATATGATCCTCTCAATAGATGCAGAAAAAAGCATTAGACAAAATACAGCATCTTTTCTTGACAAAAACCCTCAACAAAGTAAGGATACATGAAACATACCTCAACATCATAAAAGCCATATGTGGAAGACCCAAGGCTAATATTGTCCTTAATGGGGAAAAAAAGAGCTTTTCCCCCAAGATCAGGAACACGACAGGGATGTCCACTCTCACCACTGTTGTCAAAATAGTACTGGAAGTCCCAACCTAAGCAATCAGGCAACAAAAAGAAATAAAACGCATCCAAATTGGCAAAGAAGAAGTCACACTTTCTTTCTTCACAGAAGACATGATATAGTATGTAGAAAACCCAAAACACTCTACCAAAAAATTGCTAGAACTGCCACATGAATTTAGCAAAGTCACAGTATATAAAATCGATGCACTGAAGTCTGTTGCATTTCTATAACCAACAATGAAGCAGCAGAAAGAGAAATCAAGGAATCGATCCCATTTACAACTGCACCCAAAACTGTAAGATAACTGGGAATAAACCTAACCAAAGAGGTAAAAGATCTGTACTCTGAAAACTATAGAACACTTATGAGAGAAATTGAGGAAGACACAAAGAAATGGAAAAACATTCCATGCTCATGGATTGGAAGAACAAATATTGTTAAAATGTCTATGCTACCCAAAGCAATCTACACATTCAATGCAATCCCTATCAAAATACCACCAGCATTTTTCACAAAGCTGGAACAAACAGTTCTAAAATTTGTATGGGACCAGAAAAAAACCTGAATAGCTAAAGTAATGTTGCAAAAGAAAACCAAAACTGGAGGCATCACAATTCCAGACTTCAAGCTGTACTCCTCAAGACAGTATGGCACTGGCACAAAAACAGACACATAGATCAATGGAACAGAATAGAGAACCCAGAAATGGACTCTCAACTCTATGGTCAACTAATCTTCGACAAAGAAGGAAAGAATATCCAATGGAAAAAAGACAGTCTCTTCAACATATGGTGTTGGGAAAATTGGACAGCCACATGCAGAAGAATGAAACAGGACCACTTTCTTACATCATACACAAAAATAAATTCAAAATAGATGAAAGACATAAATGTGAGACAGGAGTCCATCCAAATCCTAGAGGAGAACACAGGCAGCAACCTCTTCGACCTCGGCCGCAAAACATATTGCTAGACATGACTCGAGAGGCAAGGGAAACAAGCAAAAATGATCTATTGGGGGGCGCCTGTGTGGCTCAGTTGTTAGGTGTCTGCCTTTGGCTCAGGTCATGGTCCCAGCATCCTGGGATTGAGCCCCATGTCGGGCTCCCTGCTCAGTGGGGAGCCTGCT
Organism: Callorhinus ursinus; assembly: GCF_003265705.2. Lineage (NCBI taxonomy): Eukaryota > Metazoa > Chordata > Mammalia > Carnivora > Otariidae > Callorhinus > Callorhinus ursinus. Next base: position 4,177,600 of record NW_027397126.1, read on the forward strand.
TCTCCCTCTCCAGCTCCCTGTGCTTGTGTTCCCTCTCACTATCTCTCTCTGTCAAATAAATAAAATCTTAAGAAAATGAACTATTGGGACTTCATCAGGATAAAAAGCTTTTGCACAGCAAAGGAAACACTCAACAAAACTAAAGGGCAAACTATGGAATGAGAGAAGATATTTGCAAATGACATATCAGATAAAGGGCTAGTATCCAAGATCTATAAAGAACTTATCAAACTCAACAGCCCCCTCCGAAAAAAAAAATCCAGTCAACAAATGGGTAGAAGACATGAACAGACATTTCTCCAAAGAAGACATACAAATGGCTAACAGACATATGAAAAAATCTTCAACATCACGCATCATCGGGGAAATACAAATCAAAACCACAATGGGTTACCACCTCGCACCAGTCAGAATGGCTAAAATTAACAACTCAGGAGACAAGAGATGTTGGCAAAGATGCAGAGAAAGGGGATCTTTCTTACACTGTTGGTAGAATGCAAACTGGTGCAGCCACTCTGGAAAACAGTATGGAGGTTCCTCAAAAAGTTAAAAATAGAACTACCCTAATACCCAGCAGTTGCACTACTAAGTATTTATCCAAAGGACACAAAAGGCTCAAATTTTTAACATTAAAAAGGAAAAATAAAATAAAATGAAAATAGAGAAGGAGGTATGCCATAAGAGACTCTAGGGAACAAATTGAAGGTTGCTGAAGGGGAAGTGGGTGGGGGGATGTGTTACTGGGTGATGGGCATTAAGGAAGGCACTCGATGTAATGAGCACTCAGTGTTATACGCAACTGATGAATCACTAAATTCTCCCCCTGGAATAATAATACACTATGTCAACTAACTTGAATTTAAATAAAATAAACAAAATGAAACAAACAAAAATAAACCAACACATCCCAAAGCCTCCCTCATAAATGATACACAAGGAAAGGTCATGGAAAGCTCTGTGTAAGCAAACATCTACAGAGGCTGAATTCTTAAAATCTTTGGAGTCCTTCTAGGAGATGAAGAATGGTTCCTTGGCAGACATGCTAGCTCTGATTATAAAAGAAAAAAACACTCATTGTTATGGACTATATGTTTGTGTTCTTTCCAAATTCATCTATTGAAACCATAACCCCCAATGGGGTAGTATTAAGAGGCCTTAGGGAGGTAATTCGGTTTCAGTGAAGTCATGAAGGTGGAGCCTCCATGTTGAGATTAGTGTCCCTATAAGAAGAGAGACTCAAGACCTTTTGGCCATGTGATGATAAAAGGAGAAAATGGCTGGCTGGCTGCAAACCAGGAAGAAGGTCCTTGCCAGACACAGAATCTGCCAGCACTGTGATCTTGGACTTTGTAGACCCTAGAACGGTGAGCAGTTTCTGTTGTTTAAACCACCCAGTCTATGGAATCTTATTGTAGCAGCCCAAGCTAATTAAAACAACTATCCTTCCGCTGTTCTTGTCTATGTACCTGCCCCACAGGAAAATCCTGGTTTGCAGTGTGCCAAAAGGTGTTCACGAACGTACAGTTATGTGGAAGGTAGCAGAGGCTCATAAATTCATATTTTGACCATGCATCACAAAGAAGAAGAAAATTCTGTCTGCTGAGATTATAGAGGTTATTGCAAAAGGCAGTGCAGAAAAGTGCTATTGAGTGAAGAAAGGTGAGTTCTCCCTGCTAAGATTCAGAGCACCCCTTGAAAATTAGATGTGATCCTGTATTTGAGAGCACCTGTTGCATAGTAGGCTCTTTAAAAAGTTGATGAATTTCAAGGCAAATTTGGTTTTCTCAGAAACTCCTCCAAGAATGAAGAGGGCTGCGGTGATCACAAATTATAATAACTTTTTCTTAAGCACCTGCTGGTTGATAGTTTCTGGGAGAGATTTTAAGTGCTCATCCACATCTTGTCTCTCTCTCTCTCTCTCCTTCCTGGGTGGCCCACTTGTAGGTAGAAGCCAGTATGCCATTTCCATGCTTCTTTTGCTTATCAGCAGCAAACATGGGGACCCCGTGTTGAGATGTACAGCTACCAGATGGAAGCAGCCTGGATTCCTGAGTTACCTGAGGGCAGAAAGTCCCTGCCAACCCACGTCAGAATCTATGTGAATGATAACAGCAAAAATTTTGTCGTGTTGAGCCACTCATATTTCAGGTTTTGTCTATTGCATCAGCTACCAGTTATTTTAACTGATTAACACACACCTCCTATTTCTGGTTTTAGGCTTTTAAAATATTTTACTTAAAAAGGTTCATACAGTCTTGTAAAAAAAATCTAAAAATACAAATCAATCACAATTCTCCCTTTTACAAATTTCCTCCAAAATTTAGCTCTCTTCTCAGAGTTCACCACAATTAACAATCTGGTGTGTATTATTTTAAAGCTTATTCTAGGCATATATATACATATTTCCTTTTAACATACTTGGTAATGATGTATATATTAACCTTCCAGTTTCCTTTCCTTTTAACATACTTGGTAACAGGTAAAGGATATGAATATTTAAAATTTTTAATAAACATTACCAAAAATGTGTTCCAATATGTTTTCTCACAAATTGCTATATGTGAATATTATATACTCTCACCAACATTTTACTAATCTTTTAAATTTTGGTCAAAATTATGAGTGAAAACATTGTGTCAATGTTATTTTAATTTGTGTCTCCCATTTTCTCATTAGGTTAAGCAGAAAATTAACTTAATCTCTCACCCATATGAAGCTGGATTTATGCAGTGCTGTCCTGAGTAAAGAGAACCTGGGCATGATTAGAACCCTGAAATGTCATCAGGACATTTTTCCTTTATTTGAGAAGCAAGGATTCAGCCAGAATGACCCAGAGCCAGGGAAGGGGACCAGACAAGACACCCTTCGTCAGTGAGGGGCATTGAAAGCATCCTGGGCAGAGCAATTGCCAGAGTCCACAAGAGAGGCCACATGCAAAACCAAGTCCAGAGAGCCCCTGGCAGGCTGGCAGTCAGGGCTCTGCGTGCAGAATACAGTGTAGGGAGAAGAGTCCAGAAGGAAAGATGGTGGGGAATCTGGGTGGGTGGTATTGGACACCTTATATGAATAAGTTTGGGAAATCGTGGAATCATCATTACTGGCTGGAAGTCTCAATGTGGTCTGAGTAAACAGGTCAACTGGAGGAGTGGCCTTGCAGTATGCCAGATACCAGCCCTTACATTCGGACCATGCTAAGTTCTGTCAGGAAGAGCACAGCTGCTCCCTGCATCATCTGGGTGAGCAACACTCTTGAGTACTCTTGAGTACAAGGGTCCAGTGCACCCTTGCCGGTGTGCCAGGGCTGAGAGCTGCCTTGGTGCCTACTGGAGGCTGGGATGTGTCTCCTCTGTGCACAGTGGACCCCTCTGTAGAGGCTGGGGCTATGTGAGTGAGTGGGGGTGGTGACTGATGTCTGACAGTTGAGACAGACCAGAAACACTAGTGAGTAGTGGAAGGGAGCGTGCACCTGCAAGGAGGGGTTGGATTGGAAGAGCAATGCCCTGGGACTAATCACTTCAGTGACTCTGCAGGTAAAGGGCTGGGTGTGGACATGCCTTGAAATAAGTCTGGGTGTTGTCCCTGGCTCAGGCCGCCTCGCCCAGATTCTGAGCTGTTGGCACACTAGAGGGCAGAGGTCCTATGGCTATGACTGTTGGTCTACGTTGCCACCAGGCAGAGGATTAGCCCAAGGTGCAGACATTTGCAGGGTGGATGGAAACCCATGGGAATGGCACTCTTCCTTCTTTAACTGACTGGGGATGAGGGGATTTGTGGGGTCCAATGCAGGAAGCACAGTGTACTACTTGTTGAGGGTATCTCCACCTCAGAGACGATGTTTGTATGTACGGAGGAGATGTCCCAAATGACACTCTCAGTGAAAGTTTCCCATGGGAATTCAAAAGTTATGTGAGCCGCTGTAGCACTTTGGGCTTCTTCCATCTGGTCAGAGGGCCCAGGCAGGGGGCAGGCTCCACATTTTGAATCATCGAATGTGACCCTCTTGCACCTTGATTAATTCATTCATTATTTCATTTATTGCTTCAACAAATATTTTTTGAAAACGTAATGAATGTAAAACACCAAGTAAACAGAGCAAATGAAAATGACAAGGCACTATAATTCAGGCTGTGGGTGGGAGAAGGCGAAGAGACAGATTTTAGGGTAATCCTGTGAAAGGGTGTTGGAGAGTGTATAATGATTCTGAGTTCTGAAGGTTGTTGACTAGGTGGAAGCTGTTCCTCTTGAGATCAAGGATAGAGGAAAGTTTGTGGTGATTGGAGTTAGGGGTAGAAATGAGGAAGGGTGTGGCAGATGAGGTAAGTGTGGGTCATGTCGATGGTGAGGTCGAGAGGGCTGTCCAGGTGAAGCTGTCCAGTGGGCAACGGGAAACATGGCTTGGACAATCAGGAGAGGGACCTGGGGTGGAGACTAGATTAGGCCACATCAATAGGGTCACAGAGTTAGCAGCTAAAATCAAAGTTTAATAAATCCAGGGAAGACTTGAAAGGGAAAAAGTACTCACCCAGTTTAAAGAAATAGGAAAACATTTTCTGGTGGATTTCTGGGTGAGTACTTTTAAAAATATGTATAACTATATATACTTACATATATACATATATATATACTTACATATATACTTTTATGTGTAACTATACCTACGTACAGTTATGTGTGCATATGTACGCATATATATATACCTGTGTATTTGGGGCTAATATTATATATGCAGTGATATGAGTTTGCAGTCACACATCTGCTATTTCAGGTCACTTTTAAGGCTCTGCTCTTGGCACTGTTTGAGCAAGTTTAAGCTTACACACACCGATACCCAGACACTCCTCTAATCAAGTGTGTCTGTTTTAGGAAGCTGGCAGCTCCGCAGTAACTAAAGTTTTTCATGGCAAACAGAGCAAGGGACTGGAAGTTGATCTTGGGTCAGGGTCCCTGGAGGCCATTTCTCCATGAGCCATTCTATATCTAACTGGTGGATAGTGGTCATCAAAATTTTAGACATGAGAATTCTCATTTCAGCTGAAGCCCTCTACAGAAGTCCAATCCACAAATACAAGTGTTTTAATCATCTTCTATTCTCCCTATTGGTGAGTGAGGGACTCCTGCCTTAGGTCTATGGGGATGGTTGAGCATATGACATCTGACAGTATGATGAGATTGACAGTTTATTAATTACATGTACTTACAGCTCAGGGGAGGAGGACAAAGCATGCCATGCAGGACCACACAGGGGTTGCACTCGGGAACAGCGAACAACCCAGACTGTGGGAGGTAGATAGACTTTGAAGAATCAGGACAACGGGATGACCCCTGGATCCCACAGCAGGATGTGATTGGTTTGCTTGAATGGTTTTGAGGCTGGCAGGAACTGAAACCTACTCAAGGATAAGTGAGAACTGAGCTTGGTTTTCTTTGTAAGGAGGTTTATTTGGCTAGGAGACCTTATCTGCAAGAGCAGAGTGGAGAGGGGAACCGGAAGTTAGATTATCCAAGTCCCTCCCAATTTCCCAGATGTCAAGACAGCACATAATACTGAGCCTTAATTTTAGGTCTTAACACTACAATGGCCAGGTGCCTGGGTGGCTCAGTCGGTAAAGCGTCTGCCTTTGACTCAGGTTGTGATCTCAGGGTCCTGGGATGGAGCCCCACGTCGGGCTTCCTGCTCTGCTCCCTCTCCCTCTGCCCCTCTCTCTGCTCATGCTCTCACTTTCTCTCTCAAATGAATAAATAAAATCTTAAAAACAAAACAAAACAAAACACTACAATGAGGAAGGCAGATCAGTCTGACTGAAGTGAGGACTATAATCCCAGAGTCTTGCCCAATCAGTACCCTTCCCTCTTCCTTGGGGACAGTGGCCCTGTCACCCAACCACAGAACTCTAGGTTCCCTCTGAGCACTGCGGGGAAAGCCCTGTGCTAGAAGCCCTTTCCTGCGTCATGGACTGTCACGCCCCTCACAGGTATGAATCTGTGTGGACTCCATTCGGCTCAATGCACTGAATCCCAGTTTTGCTGCCTGGCTCTCCGGCATCGTCAACAACTCGTGAGCCCCAATTTCTGCGTCTCCAGCCTAACTTACCACCCCATTTCTAGTTCCCAACTCCTCACTGTCCCCACCCCTGACCTAGACACACACTGGCACACGCTGTCCTACCCACTCATCCAGTCTCGATTTTCAGCATGGGACCCGCTGCCTTCCCCGTAACCCACTATCCCCCGTAGGATTCTGTTAGGATTTTTCACAGGCTCTTCCTTCCTACTGATGCCAATCCTTGTCTCTTCCTTCCTTCCTTCCTTCTTCCTTCCTTCCTTCCTTCCTTCCTTCCTTCCTTCCTTCCTTCCTT
>NW_027397126.1:4183965-4190413 GCF_003265705.2 Callorhinus ursinus
CTTCCTTCCTTCCTTCCTTCCTTCCTTCCTTCCTTCCTTCCTTCCTTCCTAGCTTTGCTTCGAACTCTATTCTGCAAAGAGGCCCCTGCTAGTGCATTTTCCTGGTTGCTTCTCAGCACCAAATAACGTGGAGGGCCTCCCCTGACTTTGTACTCATGCTTCCTTCTTTTGAAAGTATTTTCAGTTCATGTTCCAGCCCCCTCAACAAGGGCAGGGAATTTTGCTCATTTTACTTTCATCTGTCGCCTCTGCTCCCCCAACATGGCCCACGGTCCCCTTGACTGATGTTCAGGTTGCCTAATTTCAACCAAATCAATAAAAAATGTGTAGCTTGATACCCTTTAAGGACACAAGGTGAAGTGATTCCTTGAGTTCTTTATTCAAGGAACTGAGAAAAATAATTTTTTCTGGGGTTTACAGCATTCCCTCTAGTCACATTGTGTTCACACTTTAAATGATGAATGTCTTTGAAATGCCTGCTACGTGTGTGCTCACCTGGCCACTGTGCCAGGGCCTTTATGTGCAAAGAAGAGAAGAGCCAGCCTTATCCATTGCATCCCAGAATAGTCAGGCACACAAAACCCAACAGTATAAACTTTTCCCTTCTCGGTCTTCATATACAGTTGTCATAAATTTTACTTTTATATATGTTATAAACCATTCCTTACATTGCCATTTTCCTTTAAACTATCAATTATCTTTTATTAAAGACATTTACACAATATGGAAAATAGCTCATATTTACTCAGGTAATTGCAGTTACATTATACCACGTGGTTGCAATTTCCATGTAGTTGCCCTTCATTCCTTTGTAGATCCAGATTTTTTTAAAAAAGATTTTATTTATTTATTTGTGTGTGTGAGAGAGAGAGAGAGAGAGAAGGTCCACAAGCAGGGGGAGCTGCAGGCAGAGGGAGAAGCAGGCTGTCTGAGGAGCAGGGAGCCTGATGCGGGACTGGATCCCAGGACCCTGGGATCATGACCTGAGTTGAAGGCAGACGCTCAACAGACTGAGCCACCCAGGCGCCCCTGTAGATCCAGATTTCTATCTGGTATCATTTTCTGTCTGCTTGCAGGACTTCCCTCAACATTTCTCATAGTGCACATCTGTTGGTAATACATGATTTCAGGTTATATAGTTCTGAAAACACCTATTTCACTTTTGTTTTTGAAATATATTTTAACTGGGTATAGAAATCTAGGTAGAATTTTTTTTTTCCTTTTAGTACTTTAAAGATATTGTTCCACTTTCTCTGGCTTTCTTTTTTTGTGTGTGGTAAAATTCACATGATAAAACTAACCATTTCAATGGTTTTAAGGTGTACAACTCAGTGGCACTTGAAGTACAATCATCACTACTATCTATTTTTGGAACTTCTTCATGACCCCATACGAGAATCCCCATCCTCATTAAGCAATTGCTTCCAATTCCTTCCTTTCTCCAGCCTCTGGCAACCACTAATCTGCTACCTACCCTAATGGGTTTTCTCACTCTGGATATCTCATATAAATGGAATCATACACTATTTGAACTTTTGTGTCTGGGATATCACTGTTTTCACAAAAACGACTGTCATCTTTGTTCCTTTGTAGGTAAAGTGAGTCCCTCCTACACGATTCCTTAAAAGATTTTCTTTTTAGCACTAGTTTTAAGCAATTTGATTATTATGTGAATTGACATAGTTTTCTTCTTTTTTCTATTTTTCAGCTGTATTGAAGTAAAATTGACAAAATTGTGATATTTCATGTTTACATCATGATGATTTGATATATGTATACATTATGAAGGGGTTCCCTTCATAGTTTTCTTATTTGGGGGATTCTTTTCGTTTCTTGGATCTGTGTGATTATAATTTTCATAAAACTTGATAATTTTTCATTCATATCTTGAAGATATGAATTTTCTCCCCCACCCCTTTTCCTCTTTTGGGATCTTCAAATGTATGTATATTAGGCCACTGGAAGTTGTCTCGGTGCTTAATAGTGCTCTATTCATTAGTTTCATTTTTGTCTCTGATTTGTTATCAAAACTTTCTATTGCTGTATATTCAAGTTCACGAATCATTTCATCTGCCTTTAATCCAAGCCAGTGTATTTTTTCAACTCAGACATTTTCATTTTCATCTCTCAAAGTGCATTTGTCTTCCATGTCTGTATTTAATAGGCTTAAACTCTCCTCTTGTTTCTTGAAAATATGGAATACAGCTTTAACAACTATTTTAATGCCCTTACCTACTAACTCTACCAATATGTGTCATTTCTAGGGCAGTTTCAATCAATTGAATTTTCTCCTCGTTATGAGTCCTACTTTCCGGCTTCTTTGCATGCCTGGTAATTTTGATTGGATGCTAGACCATGTGAGTTTTACCCTACTGAGTGCTGGGTATTTTTGTATTTCTATCAATAATTATCCTTGAGCTTTGTTCCGAAGCACACTTACATTACTTGGAAATAGCATGATCCTTTGGGTTGTATTTGTTTCCTAGGGCTGCCACAACAAAGCACCACAAACCGGGTGGCTTAAAACAACAGAAATTTATTGTCTTACAGTTCTGGAGGCTGGAAGTCAGAAATTAAGGTGTCAGCAGTGTGGGTTCCTTCTGAGAGTTCTGAGGATGAATCTGTTCTATGGCTCTCTCCTATCTTCTGGTGACAGCCAACAATCCTTGGTGTTCCTCGGCTTGTAAGTGCATCACTCCAGTTCCTGCCTCCATCTTCCCCTGATGTTCTCCCATTGTGTCTCTGTCTTCTCCTCTTGGAAGGACACCAGTCATATGTGACTCATGCCCACCCCACTTCAGTATGACCTGATCTTGACTCAATTAATTACACATGAGAAGACTATTTCCAATAAGGTCACATTTGCAGATAATTGTGGTTAGTATTTGAACCTATCCTTTTAAGGGACACAATTCAACCCACAACATAGGCCTAGTTTTTAAACTCAGCTGGGAAAGATCAGAGTAGTGTTTAATCTATAGTTAATATTGACAATACTGCCTCATTCCTAAGGCAAAACCCTTTGAATATCTCAATCAATGCTCTATGAATTAGTCATTTTACCACTCTGATGGGAACGAGAACAATTCCTAGCCCTGTTTGAGCTCTGGAGTTTTCTCTCTGTGCGGTTCTCTCTTCTCCGGTATTCTGTCCTTCAAATTCCGGCCTCCCTGGACTCCTTGGACACCCAGCTCCATCTTGTCAACTCAAGGTGACTGCCAGGCTCCCCCTCTTTGCACTGTGACCTGCAGTCTCTCTCCAGACAATAAGCTGCAGCAATTGTCAGCCTCACTTCATTTGTTTCCATCTCCGAGATCATGGTCCTTTGTTGCCCAACGTCCAATAAATTGAAAATCATTGTTTCATCTGTCTTATCATTCTTTAGCTGTTTCAGATAAGAATATCAATTTGGTCTCTGTTATTCAATCTTGGGCAGAAAGAGAAGTCCTATAATACAAATTTAAAACCTAAAATATCCGGCATGATGAATATCCTAACAATTCAAACTTACTCAAGTTAAAACCAAGATTGAAAGACTATTCATATAGACACACAAACAATGGGGAGAATGCACAGCAACTAGCAACAATGTTTTCCTCTTGCTATTGAAATTATAAGTGATATTTTTATTTTCTTACTGATGGCTTGACTATTTTCCAACAATTCTGAACACAAAAAAATTACCTTCATAATTATAAAATATAAATCTTTTAAAATGTGATATGGACTACCAGAAATAAACACATATTCTCTACATGTTTGGTTTTTTGGTTTTTTGTCTGCAATATTGATCATACACTTGCTGGATTCTATTTAACCTCTGGCATAATTACCACTTGCATAACTAGAAAGAAAAAAACTCTGAAGTCCAAAGAGTACACTATGTGAGTCATCCAGTTTCCTTCACACTTTCAAGTATAACAATACACAGGTAGTACTCTGTCTTGTTTTTTAAGTCTTCCTTCCAGGAAAATTGTTAACTTATATTTTAAAAAGGAAAATTATATTTATATATAAACCATATTCTCCATGACATGATTGGATTCAATACTGATATGAAGGACTGCATGTAGGCAATATTGGTAAGAGGAATTATAATCATATTAATTATTATGAATGTTGTTTATATGTATCTTGTCAATGATTATAATAAACAAATTATGTTATTTGAAAATATTTTCTTCAGTCATAACTACCATTAAGTCCAAGTCATGCCTGAAAATGTATTTTTATTTAAACATTCCTTGATTTTCATAAGATTTACATGAGAACAATCACCATATTCCTTCAGATTATTATTCAACACAGTTACTTAAGCTAACACATGACTACCTTTCACAAAATAAATTTGATGTAAAAAGAACTATGATTCATGGTTTTGTTAATATTTCTCTATTGGAGAGATTATTTGCTTGGTTGTTAGCTATATATTTTTGCATTTACCATTCTTCCATTTTAATAATTTCATTTACACATTGTCCTAACAAAATTATTAATGTTTTCTTTCACATTGATTTTTATTTTTGTGTCTCAGAAATGTTCTCACCACTGTATTATTTGTTCTTTATTCTTTTCTTTTCTATTTTAGAAGAACCACACATCCTCTTTCCTCTTGTGAGCATTTTTCTTTCTTTATTATTTTGGCTCATGGCCCTCCTTCTAAAGCTCATCAATCCCTGAGTTCTACCAAATGAGTTTTATATAAAGGTGTTTCTATAGACATTCGGTTGTAAAATACATGCACATTTTTTTTTCACTGGAATAAACTTAATATTTTTATTTTTTCTTTTTTTAAAATGTGGATTCATATTTTCTAAAAACAATGGAGTAATAAAGTATGTAACTTGTTGAGGCTGGCTTTTCCCACTCAGTAAAACGCTTTTGAGAATCATTCAATTGGTTTTGTGTATCAGTGGTTCATTCCTTCTTATTGCTGAATAGTATTCCCTTATGTGGATGCACCATAGTTTGTTTATCCATTCACCTGTAGAAGACATATTTTGGTTGTTTTCAGGCTTTGGAAAACATGAATAGAGCTGTTATAAGCATTCATGTATAGGTTTTGTTTGATCATAAGTTTTTATTTCTCCCAAGAATGGGATTTCTGAATCATATGGTAAATGTGAGTTTATAAGAAATTACCAAATTGGGGGAGGAGCAAGATGGCAGAGGAGTAGGAGACCTAAATTTCGTCTGGTCTCAGGAATTCAGCTAGATAGGGATCAAACCATTCTGAACACCTGTGAATGCAACATGAGATCAAAGAAAAGAATAGTAGCAACTCTCTGAACAGAAAAGCGAACACTTTCTGGAAGGTAGAACATGGGGAGAAGTGAATCGGAGGCGATATTTGGGAGGATAAGATGGCGGGGGAGGGAGCCTCCGTCAGCTGCTACCGGCAAGTGATAGAGCCCCAGAGCCCAAAATCGGAACTTTTAGAAGTCAGCTCCACTAAAGGACGTCGCTCCAGTGGCTAAGCAGGGGGTGGAACCCTCGCTGGGACAGTGTGGTCTCAGGACCCTCGGGGTCACAGAAAGTCCGGGGGTGCCTGAGTACGCCAGAGCTCCCAGGTATCGGAGCGGGGAAGCCGGCTGCAGAGACGGAGCTGAGGAGTGGGCTCTCAGCTAAGGGTTGCCATAAACTGTGATCCGCGGCACAGTCAGGCCACTGCTCCTTCAGCAGGGACCCAACAAGTGGCAGATCCGGGGAGACTCCCCTTCCTCCCCCGGGGAGGAGCGGCGCGGGAGCGCACTGCAGGGATCTGCTGGGTTTGGAGATTCCACATGGGGTCGGGTGCCAGAGATAGAAACGCTCGGTCACAGGCCGGGTGAGCATGGAGTGCGGCCAGAGACCGGGGAGACGGGAGTAACTGACTGCTTTTCTCTGGGGGCGCACTGAGGAGCAGGGCCCCGAGTTCTCGGCTCCTCCGGGTGGAGATTGGGAGGCCACCCTTTTCACTCTCATCCTCCAAAGCTGTACCGAGAGCTTGCAGGGAACAAAAGCTCCCGAGAGCAAACCCGAGCAGATTACTTAGCCCGGTCCTGGCAAGGGTGGGGCAATTCCACCTCCGGCAAAGACATTCGGGAACCACGGCGACAGGCCCCTCTCCCAGAAGATCAGCAAGAACAGCCAGCCAAGACCAAGTTTACCAATCAGTGAGAATGGCAGAACTCCAGTGCTAGGGGAATACTGCACATAGAACTCATGGCTTTTTTCCCATGATTCTTTAGTTTTTCAAAGTTAATTTTTTTAACTCTCTTTTTCCCTTTTTCAACCAACATCTTAGTAATCCTTTTCTTTTTTAAAAAAATCTTTTTTATTTTTCATTTTTAGAGTCATATTCTATCCCTTCATAGTAGTCAACCTTATTTTTGGTGCATATATACATATATATGTTTAGTGTGTGTATATATATATATATATATATATATATATATATATATATGTT